>NC_056744.1:723493203-723495703 GCF_019279795.1 Protopterus annectens
CGTAGGGGACACCCTCTTTCCCCGCTAAATTGCCAGTATCTGGAACCCCATCCCACATGTAGTATCACAGCTGTCCCACAGGACGGGACACCACAAGCACACCTGGAGCAGCACAGGCTCACCACCTTGCAAACCACCCCCACCTCACACTCTATACCACTACATCAACTAGTGATACTGACATCACTTGTCCTGCCTCGCATACAAATCCCAACATCCGACATACCTTCCCTATTGCTCCCCATTCAATTATACCTACGAGCTACTATACAGTTACAATGTCACCCCCACTACCTACCTGCCTATTCCCTAGCTATTTGCCTCTACTGTACCGCACAGGTATGGAATAACTACACCTACCCAGAATACCTGCATGTAACCTACCCAGACCTGTGAAACAGGAATCCTACCTCACCTTAAACTGACCTTTGTCAACAGTCATACCTGACATGTAAACCTGACCTAAGCATGGATAATACAGACAGTTCAACGTAAATTAAGCATGATTATGGGGGAAGTAGCTATGTTATGTCTGTTACCCTTTATGAATGTCAATACCCCGGTATTAACTGGGATACATAGCTGGGGTCAATGTAGAGCTCTACACCCCGGGCCACCACTGACAATGGACAAGCATACGGTCCGACTTTCCCGATTGACAGATGTGAACAAAATGCACGATGCTGCGCGTGTGTATGCGGGAGCAAGCGGGTGTAAGCCTGTTTGGCCGCCGGTATGAGAGTACCACACTGGTGAAGCAATGTAGAGGCTAAATGAGTGCAAGACGCCGCAACCAAAGGTTAGTAATGCTGTGCTTCGCACAAACAAGCGCATACCCACCTACAAATGTTCTACAGTGCCTTAGTCACCCTGTAGACAACAGCTGTTGTTGTGGCCATTAACAAAATAATCTGCACTGCCAGGTTGCAAACCCCCGACCCTGCACACTATAGCTGACGTGAGTTCCACTAAGCCATGGCGGATACACATTCAGCTGCTGTGATCACAAACACACCATCCAACACAGGCATCCAACAATATAGGAATTATGCAGATGTAAGTGCGTGTGTATGTACAGATATAATATATATATATATATATATATATATATATATATATACACACACACACACACACACACACACACACACACACACATATATATATGTGTGTGTGTATGAAGAATGAATGTTGTGACAATAAAGCATACAAAAAGAATGAGAAGGAAAACAGCAACACCTGTATTATTTTGTGTTGTCATCTTATGTCATATCAAGCTCGGCAGGGGTGAGCAAATCACTGCTTCTCAAACCACAAGCAGGATACTACCAGTGGGAGTAACATTGTCCACCTGCTAAGTCTACCTTACAAACAATTACAGGGTAGTCCCTGGTGGGACTACCCAAAACATGCAGGTTGTTTGGACTTCCGACCAGTACACAGGGCAGGTATGTTCAAGGACTAAAAGGTTTGGAGAGCTTGATGATACATGAGTGGAGACAACATATGTGTAGGGTCCCTAACACTGGGGTGAGGGCAATGTGTGAAGGTGTGTTATGGTTGGGAAAGCAACTGGAGAATGGATGGTTTGTGTGTATGTGGAACTTGGGTGGGGTGGAGGAACCATGGGTATGAAATATGGATCCAGGCGTGTCAGGGTTGGATGGCCCAGTTCTAATTGGACAGCCAAGTGGAGGTCAGCGAGTTTGTTATAAATATATATGCATACACACATCTATATGTAGAAGTACATTCCCTATACCACATTCATTCCTTTTGCAGACATAAATAACATGAAAGTGCCCCTACAAACCTAGACAGTAGATAGAATAACAGGTTGTGCATAACCATAAATGCAATAGCCTAGTACCTACCTATGAACCTATCTGCCGAAAGGCATTTATAAGCCTAGGCAAGGTGTGTCGGCTCATGCCGTCCCATTGATCAATTTACTGGGCCTCTGTCAAGCAGCGCTACTGAATTGATCCCAGTATGTCCCAATCTTTGACACCCCCACCCCAATTATATTTGGCTTTGGTTAGACTACTTACATCAAGAGGTTGAGAGGTAGGATTCTCGTGTATGTTAAGTTGTGTTGTTTGGCCTCTAAGGCTCAAGTCATGACTGAATGGAGTCCTGACTTGTTGAAACACTCTGCATACTTGGTTAACAGATGTTCAATAAACATTTATTCACAGTCCAGTGACCCCCTTCTCTGCACTGTGGCTTATATATCCAGACTCAATTTCATGCCAAATGCATGGCCTTTGTAACAGTGCAGGCCTTACTTAGACTGTCATGAAATGGTTGTCTATGTCTTTGCGACATTTCCATGATTCTGCTGGGATATAAACTTCCAAGGCATAATAAGCTGCTGTTCTGTTTCCGTTGTATACTGCAGTACTATAGTATTAGAAGTACGAGAAGATAGAGGGAAGGGACGAATCTGCAATAATTCCGAGTTGTGTATTTAGTTTCGAAGTTAGTGCTGTTCTCAAAA
>NC_056744.1:723500703-723563203 GCF_019279795.1 Protopterus annectens
ATCCCCTGAGGTAGTTCCACATGAAGGTAGTGATAGAACAGTAGAAAATTAGGTTCCATGGTGAGCCATGGCTGCGATGTGAACTGGTAACATATGCATATTAGGTTGGAATGGTGTTCCTGCTGGCAAATAACCCTTACACATACTGGTGTGTAACTGTCATGGAACATATGTGGGCTGTAATAGTCCACAAAATCCCAGAACACACATTCCCAGAACATGTCCAACAGCATGCATAGATATCCCCAATACTACAGAATGGCAGATGTGTAACAATCACATAGCAGGCCTACCACATGCATATGTGGAAACATAGTGGCAGTGACAATGGTATGCAGGTGAAATACCCTGTAACAGCCCTGCAACTCTAGTGTCCCCACAGGGAGCAAGTCTATAACCACATAGCAGAAGGTGCTGTACAATACAATATATGGTCCAATGGTACACATACTGGACACATACCAGTAGCGTAGTGTAAACATTATGTTGGAGCGGATATGGTGGCTATGTGTATTGTATTATGATAAACTTGACATACGAGTTGCTCAGACATATTTCCATCATTATGTCTTTCAGGGAGTATGGCACATCTGAGAAACTCTGCATACAGTGCCGCTGAGGTGGAGATCATCATCACCAGCATGATCCACAACTATAATCTGCTCTTTTTACGGACAAGCATGGACCAGTACGAGAGAACAGCCATGAGGACTGATGTGGTCAGCAGGGTGAATGAGGTGGGGTTGCACAGCCAAATCTATGAGCAGGTCTGCACCATTGTAATGTCCTGCCCCGGCAAGTACAATGTCATGTGACCCCCTCGCAATGGCGGGGGGGGCCATAACATCCATCCCCCCTCACCAGTGAGGAGGAGCTGCTCATCAGCTTGGTAGCACCTGCCCACTCGCAAGAGCTCCAGACCTATATGGTCATGTAGGTGGGTGCTACTCACACAACGCACATTGAGCATGCAGGTTCCAAGGCATATCAGTAGACTACTGTATTGTATGCATCTGTACAGGCAGACCATGCATGTGTGAGATGTGGGGTATGCTGCTGTGTAGTACCAATAAGCAGTAATGCATAAACTGTAGTACTGTGGACTTCAGCTGTTGTACTGTAATACTGCAGCCACCCTGTAGCAATGCCACAGCTGTGGCCACAGACATCAACTCTATCCCATGTCATTGTACGCATCTCTGGGATACCAGCAAGGCAGCGGCCGGATGTCTGTGAGTATGGTTTAAGGTTATGCTTTGCAATTCACTGTGCACGTCATAGCTAAGGTGTAGGCCATGTACACATCTAACACACCTACCCATAATGCATGCTGTACATGTGCACTGACAGAACACACCTCACTAATGGGATTACCAGCCTCAAACATATGCAATACACAGTCCATCTCAGACAACTGTGGCTACACTCCAGTGCACATTGCCCAGGCACAGCTGACATCTGCTCAACATATACAGCTATGTCATACACAAGAGCAGTTGAACATGCTACATATAACAACATCCCACTCCCTCTGCTAACACATGCTCCAGGGTCCTAAACCTAATCAACACATTACACAGAACATACTGGAGGGATAGGGCCCTGTCCTGGGGAATCACCACACTCTGGAAAGGACTACCCATACATGTCAGGCAATGCTACTCATTGGCCCGCTTGAGAAAAACACTTGCCAATTGGATGGGGAATGGGGAATACACCCTGGATAGCATGTGTGTGCCACAGCCTGACAGGGGCACAGGGGATTAACATTAGTGGGTGGTGCATGGCAGGGAACCCCTGTGGCTGGGCATATGGAGGCCCCAGGATCAATAGAACAGTACTCACCTATGAACTTCTGTGTACCACAGGCAACATCAGCCAGGGCCCAATCATGGTCAATAATGGTCTCTACACTCACCATAGGTACAGCACAAAGTCTGTGTGGTTGGTCTAATGGTAATCTACCACTCATACATGCACCACTGATGATGACTAATGTGAATACACATCAAGCAGTCACTAAACACATGTCCACACATGATCCAGGAACACACAGAGGCTGTGAACAGCAATAGAAATACACCTGACACACAGAGACGCATCTTGCAATGGTGTGCACACCCATGAGATATGATGCACAGTACATGCCAGGGTGCTGAACGGATGCACAGGAATGCTGTGGACATGGGTGCAGTGGGTTCCAGAGGGATGGCCATCACCTACAAACAGAAGCCATGCATCACAGCCATGTATAATGTTGGTAACGGGGATCGACTACAGTTGCACTGCATGCTGTTCAGCCCCACATGTCCTGTATGCTGATGTGTGTATTCACAGGTATGCGTGTGATACTGTACTGCACCATCGCCTGCTATTGCATGTGTTATGGGGTTACGGGAGCTGTATGTAGGTGCTGTCTGGTGTAGTGTGCGGGTTGCCATGTATGTCAACTGCATGTGTGTATGCGTGTGTGGCCATGTCTGCACACACGTGTGTGTGTGTGTGTGTGTGTGTGTGTGTGTGCATTTATTGTTTAGCGGTGTTGTACAGGTCTTAAAGTCTGTTTCCCATTTTTCCCTCACAGGTGGCAAGGTGGGGCTGGGTCCCCCCCGCAGGGAATCTGATGTCACGGATACAAACAGTGACCATGAAGATAGGTGTGTTGAGGCACAGGAAGGGTCATCAGGGGCTGCAGCTGGGCCACCAATTGACAACCCACATGTATCAACACACCATCCACGTACAGAGTCACACTGCCTCTACACATCTCATCACCACTGGCCCTAGCTGAGGGACAGCCTATGGTTGGCATGGACCAGGACAGTGTGATATCTATGGAACATGTGTCAGGGCACAGCAGCCATAGCCAGATGTCTGGAGGGGTATCACATAGGCAAATGTGCAGGGGTGCTCGTAGGGACACTGCTGGATATCATGCACCTGGCAGACGTGCAACCCCTATTTCAACCACACGCATGTTCCAGGCGGTCATGGAGGCACAAGCACGAATGGAACGGTACACCAGGCAGGGTCTAAGGGCACAAAGGGCTCATCACACCTCTGTAACTGACAGCATCCGTGACCTAGCAAGTGCCATCCGTAATTACACAGAGGTCATGGATAAACGGTGGGGTGAGACATTGGAACTCATCCAAAATGTCATGTCAATGTGTCAGGATAGAGCGGGACGGCTGCAACGGCCACGTGGAAGTATGCCAGCAACACCAGCAGCTGGAGATCACAGTGGACATCCAAACAGTCACAGCCACTCCCATAGTGGCAGTACCAGCCTCAGCACTGTGGGGGGACTGTCCAAAACCCGTCAGAGCAGACCACGTGCACATGGCCCTGGCCAGTCCCAGGAGGGACCTGGATCCAGTGGATGTCCGTCAAACTCGGGGAACAGTACTCTGGCTCTGCACCTGATACTGCCTGTAGCACCCCTGCCAAGCACAGGTCCCATGTCCATGGCCGGAGACGGTGAACTGCAAACCCTGCCAGGTACAGTCTGGAGCTGTCCTACAATTCCCTGTATAGGGAAGCCACATGGAGGAACTGTGTGCATGCAGACACGCACATAAACAAAGAACCTAGGGCAACCACATACCTGCACACACGACATCACCAGTGGTGCATAACAATACTCAGCCCCCTCACACACGCACATGTTGTCAATTGTATGGCCCAGCCTAGGCTTTGGCAAACCAACAGCACACCCTGTGCATATGATGATACCTGCGCCACTGCCTGACATCCGTAACATAGATGCAGGGATAGGCTAACATGGTTCTGATGCACAGGGTGACTGCACAACAGTGTAGCAATGGAATGATGTGTAGCATGTTGTCAGCAGTAAACTGAAATGCTAATATCTTGGAAGGTGTAGCTGTGCAGCCATGATGCATGCTAGCTTTAATTAACAATGCTGTATTGTTGTCACCAGTATCTGTTCAGATTGTGTTGGGTTTGTCCATGTGCCACATGGCTGATGGGTGTTGTGGTGTCAGAAGGCCTTCTACAGGGGACACCAGTGAGTGTAGTGGGTGGTACACATGCCATGGATGGGTACAACACAGTGCCTTTGGTTAGGATGCAGTACAGGTGCAGGACTGTACACATGGAGGTATGTCCCCGTGCAGATAACCCATCTGTTGCACATGTAATCCCATCAAGACAGCATAGGCAAAACCACACAGTCGTATATATGCGGTCTGCAATGTGGATGGCATTGAACATGCTAACAGCAGGGTGTATGTCCCTCTCCCACTCCACTGCAATCCTCACCTAAGTAATGCGTGTGCTAATGCCGGTGGCATAGCCCTACCCTTACAAGGGTGTGAGGCACTCCCCTACTGTGAATGGTGTAGACAACAACTAACAACCTGATTACATACACTGTACAGTATTACAGACAGCTATGTGGGGGGATAGATGCAACAGTAACTGTAATTATGACAGTCGTGTCCACAATAACCACACCCAGTGAGTTACAGCAACCCCAGTAGTGCTGCACACCTCAACAGTGTGGAGGAGGGCACTGACACATCTATGAACTGTGCAGGACTGTATGCCCACGTGATGGCACCTGTGGTATGTTGGCATATGCCAAGCAGTCTTGGTGGAAACATATCCTGTGAATGGAGGTAGATCCCATAACTAAATACATTCCTACAACCGGGATTGGATGGTGTACAGAAGACTGCTATGATGTACATAGGCACTGTGCACCTCCTAACCCTCATCTACACCTGTCAAGATTGGGTTGAGGAGGTATACCAGGTTCAGGTTGTATTCTCTGCCATTGACAAGTCCAACATTGGCAGGGTCCCATGTGTTGAGATAACCAGTGACATTGGCCATTGGTTCATTGATGGTATGTTCCATGTCCTGCAGACCACGGTCATCCGGCTACCGGTTGGTAGTTCCCAGCTGACATGGTGGGTTTGTGGGTGTCCTACCCAACACTGGTGAAACCACTGTTAGGTGTAGGGCTATTGGACTGTATGAGGGATCCCAGCTACTTACTGCACCTGCCCAGGAGGTTCCCCCAACCATGACATGTCACCTGACTGTAATGCATGACATGTTAGTAATGCCAGCCTTACATCTTACAGGTGGGATGGAGTACTGTTAACATGTACTGCCCTTGTCATGTAGGGTCCTGCTTATGGGATCTGCTAAGGCTGGTACTGTATTGGAGGCCAGATGTATTTGGCTGGAGGGGGATACCTATCCATGCCAGATGTATGTTGTGTGGGTCTCTCAAACCCATCAATGGTGCATGTGGACATATATGTTTTGGTTACGTTCCCAGTTCCATCTACAGATATATGTCCATATATGCCTATGTTGATATATATGTGTTCACCTTTGACAGGGGGACAATCATTCCTTTGAATCGCCCTTTCTGCAAACAGAAAGGAGGACTAACCCGTAGTTTCTTACTGCACCACAGTTAAGAGAACTGCAGTTCTACAGGCACCTTCGCTGACGCTCGAACTGCAAGTTGGAATACATATCATACTGGCGGGGTGTATGACTCCCTGCACCCCCCCCTCTGGGGGGCCAGGCCTCCCACAACCACCCTGTGATATACGTACCCCTAGTGTGCACTACAGTGGGGACAGGCAATTATTCCCCATCCCCACTATAGTGGCATCCACAACCAAATTGCCTAATCTGCAAAGAGCGAATGCATACTGACATTCGCACATTGCACATTCTATGCATGTATTGCAGGATTGTGCAATGTTGGGAACATACTTTAGGCCTACCAGCCTCTGTACACATGGACTTCTCCCTTTGAAAGGTGAGCCATATATATGCATAACATATATAACATATATGCATTCCTAGTGCTGTCTATGTGGAAATGTGGATATATACATATATATCGTTGGCTGTATGCGTATCTATGTATATCTGTATGTATTGACTTGTGTGTGTGTGTATATATATATATATATATATATATATATATATATATATATATACACACATATATATACATATACTTATATATATGGATATGTACATCTATATAGATATGTCTATACCTATGTATAGACATGTTATATCCATTCAATGATGAATATATATATATATATATATATATATATATATATATATATATATATATATACACACACACAC
Organism: Protopterus annectens; assembly: GCF_019279795.1. Taxonomy (NCBI): domain Eukaryota; kingdom Metazoa; phylum Chordata; order Ceratodontiformes; family Protopteridae; genus Protopterus; species Protopterus annectens. Next base: position 723,506,857 of record NC_056744.1, read on the forward strand.
ACACACACACACACACACACAAATACATCTACATGGTGGAATACATTCCCTGTAGTGTTGTATACCTGGGCTGGATGATATGTATGTGGACACATCAAGACTACACATATCTGCCATGGCTTAGCGGTAAATTACTTTGTGTACGATGTGTAGGGTCCTGGTTACGAGCCTTGCAGGACCTGTTTATTTTGCTGCTGGGCAGAACACACAAACCTGCTTACAACTGCTTTACGGTGCCTTAATCACTCTGTATCATCAAACAGGACGTGTTCTGGCCAGCAACAAATTAAACAACTCTGGCAAGGCTCAAACAAAGAACCCTGCACACCCTAGACAAACTGATGTACCACTAAGCCATGACAGTTGCACAGATATTCAATGTTTCAGAAACATATCAGCCAGTCCTGTCATGCAACAGTGCAGAGAATGTTTATCAACATCTAGAGGTCTGTGTGTAGCTATAGATACACATGTATTCAAATATGTATGTTGTTTTACTACCTCTATATACATATATATCTATGCACATATACCTATATATCTGTTAGCAGGTTAATATATCTATATAGGTATATATGGCCATACATCTGTACATAGCAATTACAGATTGACAAATACACCAATGTCCACATGCACCGTTAATGGGGTCGAGAGGCCCCACACACTATACGTCTTGCATGAATAGGTATCTCCCCACAGCCAAACACCTGCGCCCTGCAATACACTACCAAGTACAGTCTGCCTCCCACAGGTCATGTAATATATGGGAGCCGTTGATGTCCCCATGATACAGATACACATATATGCTGATACAGATATGTGTATATACACACATATATATAGATATATATATATATATATATATATATATATAATATATGTATATGTGTGTATATATATATATAAAAAATACACACACACACACACACACACACACACACACACACACACACACACACACACACACACAAATATATGTACAGGTAGATACGTATGTAGGAGGTGCACACAATATGGAACAGCCAGTATGCCTGCAGTTAACACCTGAACAACTAGACACTGTATGGGCTAAACATACAAATGTCAATCACTGTCTGCAACATATACCCATAGAAAGGTCATAGTACAGACACCACACACAGGTTTGCAGAAATGGGACTCCTTTGTGTACCATAACAGTCCTACATGCCATATGATATAGCTGTTCCAATACTGACAACCATATAAATGGAGTACTGCAATTGTGAAACAGTTACACTTGTACAGTAGTCTGGAAAGGTTCACAACTGTTGCAGTTCAAACCAAGCCCTTCAGAATGTACAGTAGTGCCGACAGACTGGGCCACAGGGTACCACACAATCAACAGTATGTACTGCAGGTGTGTAGTTCAGCAGCCTCTAACTACACTCTGTACAATCTTCGTAGGAGGTAAAGACGTTGTGTGATCCAATGGGTTGTACCCGGAACATATCAAGGCATAACGCACAGAACAGTCTGTATTGCAGGGGGCAGTAGGTTTGCAGTACCCCAAGTCATGTTAGTAGTTACAATATAGGTGGAGTATACAGTACTGTACATCCACATACCTTGTGGCATCTCACCCCTGATAATCCCACATTTGCAACAGCCTAGGTCATTTATGGTGCTCCCCACCTGGACTCAATAATACAAGACCATATACCACTGTTACAAACACTGGCCTCTGCAGTGCACAAGGATGCACATTTGTTGTGTAGGTGACGCCCACACATATGGCCCCAGCCCGAGTGTATGTGCGGGGATACAACAGCAGTGTACTAATGGCTGCAATGGCAGTATGATATAATCACAGCCCACTACAGAACAACCCCGGATAGCATTACAAATGTGCAGAGCTTGGTATGTAGATGGGGGACAGAGGCTGGAACACAGACATATATGTGGAACACTGTTGCTATACACCAAGTAAGGTGCTGGTGTTACAGGATAGTCTGCAACATACCCTTAGTTAGGGAACTGAGGTTAAAATAATCAAACAATACCACCAGAGAGTAAAATCTACTGCGGAAACCAAAAGAAAAAATGTAACAAGCGTAAACACCAATCTGCATCAGTTATCCGCGGCGCCAAAGTACTTTCCTTTCAAACTAATATTAATGCTACTCCAAGGAACCAAACAGGTCCAAACAAACGAACAACTGAAGTTATAATAAGATCAATCAGTTGAATTGTTGGAAAACACCTCTAGACTTATTGAAAAAAATCAGACGTGGACTTCAATACACAGTCCAAATTTTTTATTAGTTAGTGCTTTCACCCACAGGCTTCATCAGACATTTAAAACAAAGGACATACATACCATTTAAATAACATGTAAAGCTCATTGATTGGACAATAAATTAATGACATCAAATTGACAGTCATAGTCGAACCCCACCAAAGTTTAAATAATTAAACACATAAAAACGAATTTTTAAAAATAAAATACTAGAATAAATACTATTTTCTTTCTTCACATTGATAGTCATAGTTGAACCCCAGAGTTTAAACAAATCCCAGGAATTAATGAATGAACCACATAAAAACGAATTTTAAAGATAAAATACTAGAATAAATACTATTTTCTTTTCATAACAGATAACCTCCTGCTCTTAAGAATTGGTTTAAGGGGAATTTTCTCATTGAGCCCAGGGGAGACATCAGCTCGAAATTTGATCATCCATCTCAACTCACACTCTTCGGTGTAGTTGGTTAAGTCCCCTCCTCGAGTACCTTCCCCAATACGTTGTAAGACTAAAAATACAAAAGTATGTGAGGCTCCTTCATGTAAACAATGTTTAGCTAAAGCATTAACGGTAGAACCAATTTGTATATTATATATGTGATCCCTGATGCGTTCACATAACTTTCTATTTGTTTTACCAACGTAAAACGCATCACAGGATACACACCTAGCAAGATATACTAGGTTCTTGCTCTGACAGGTGGTATTAGTATAAAAATTAAAAACTTCTCCTGTACAAGGATGTACAAAAGTATTACTAGTATCAATCATATTGCACTGTCCACAATAACCACAAGGTTTAGTGTTAACACTATCTCCAATATGATTCAGTACAGTGTTATCCAAAGATCGATAAAGTAAACGTTTCAAATTCTTCCCATTTTTAAAAGAAAAACTGGGATGGGGACCTACAATGGCTGCCAAACGCTCATCTAACAATAGGATAGGGAACTGAGATTAGATATAGACATGGATGTAGCCATGTACCAGTAGCACACAACACACACACTGTTAGTGTCATATCTGAAACAGGGCTTGTGTGGTGGATGGACATCACATGATATGCATACTTCTGCCCAGCAAAAGGCAGGCCCACAGTAGTGACCTATGCAGACAGACTGTATTCCAAGGTACACCAGTATGTACACACACACACACACACACACACACACACACACACACACACACACACCCTCTAACACTAGTACTATGTGAAGCATTACACAACTCTACCCACAGTCTGTCTGTAGTTCCTGAACCTCCTACAAATGTGTCCACTCCGAGTGTGCATGTTCTCCTGTGAGAGGTATTGCTACCTGCATCACTGATGCCCACACACAGGACGGAAGTCTGTCACACAGGAAATGTGAAGGGACCACGGCCACATGCTGTAGGGATTTATAGTGGGTGCTTGCCATAACAGTGGTAATTCAATGTATTACACGTCATTATACATAGTATATATATATATATATATATATATATATATATATATATATATATATATATGGCTATCTGGATTGGTATTTGTACATATATTTCCAACATATGTCCTGGACATGGAGTGTAGCCATACCCCAGCCCCTATAGGCACAATGTCGTAGTGCAAGGGAATGTCAGGTATGTATAGCAGGTATATTACTAGCCTGTTGCTACTGTCATTGGGATTGTCTTCACAGACATGGTGTGTGTGGATGCTGAAATCTGCTTATAACATGTGTGCCATTGGCTACTGACAGACATCCTAAGGACATCATTGTAAAGTATCGCTGCTAACATGTAATGCCCCTGTGGAGTGCAGCAGAGATATTGGCCACTTTATACGGAACTTCGGACACACCCATGTACAGTTCAGAGGTATGCACATATTCCCTTTGTGCACCACATGTGTACCGGGCCTGACAATATGGATGTAGACAGCCATGTAGATGGGTATAACACATAACGACTGGTATACATTTGGCACCACAGGTGTTGGAGTCACACACTCCTGTCTGGCCTGACACATAACGACTGCTGACACAGGGGTGCCATGGACACATACTACCCACTAGATACTGGCATACATCAGTACAGCATCCCACTGGACTGTCTGACATACCTGACGTTTAAGGTAGACCAGGCAGCAGTACATCTGGCAAGTATCTGCACATGATATCCCGCTGGTTAAGTACACTACTCTGCTAGGCATGTAACAATGCACTGTGCAGGCTATGGGCAAACAGGCTCAACACTGGTCTACATCTTGTATGGGGGAATGCACATGTACTTGCATATATAGCAGGCTCAACAGCCATGTCACAGCACAGGGTAAGATACACCTATGTGACAGTGCATTACCACAACCAATGTGACCACAGCCACAGCCACATATGGTAAGCTAGCATAATATTACAGTATATGGACTATCTGTTCTACACCATCCTCATATGCGCCAGTCACAGAATGTCCCTACATATACTGGGCTGTTACACAGTTTGGTCTGATGGCTGTCTGTGTTATGGGACATGTGTGTGTATGGCCCTCCAAACGTGTACGGCAAAAGGGTACCATACAGTGGGACAGCATGTAACATCGGATAGATGGGGAGCTAGGACAATGACATCTACCACAGTCTGTACACAGGCTAAAGTACATATTAACAATACATACACTGCCAGCATTCACCATCACTACACAGACCTCAGTACTGTACAAACATTCACAGAATGTCCAGCTTGGGTCATGAAATTTATTTTTATTTTATTTATTTATTTCCAGTTTGATTACCGGGGAAGTCCACTGGGCCAGAACGTACCCATTTTCAGTGGAGGCCCGGGGAGAAAAGCTCCAAAAGCAAAGCAAATACAATCTAAGTTACATAGTGTAAAAGATAGTAATAAAATATATACATTTGGAATAACATTACATTGAATACAGTTAGTAAAAAAGCAAATACACGCAGTATACTTCAAAAAACATCATTCAGGAAGGTAGATACAATAGATTTAGTAGTTTCCTTAAGTAGCAGGTTTGACTGTATGAAAAGAAGGTGTAAGGTTACATGCTATTTACAATATTTACATATGAGGAGTAGAGAGAAAGTACATAAACTGAGAGTAGAATATAGTTTGATCAAGCAGTGATCGAGAGAGAAAAAGAGAAGAAAAGAAGATAGTATTAGGGTAGAGTAAAGAGAAAGGATGTAGAGGGTTCAAGGGGAATTTATGTAGATTTATGTAGGATGTAAGCAGGTGCACTTATGTTTAGAGGATAAGTAAGAGAAAAGTTGGATTTTGAAGGCTTCAGTGTTAGATGTTGTTCTAAGAGAAGAAGGAGAGTTCCATTTCCTGCCAAGAGAGTAGGAGGGAAGGAGCTGGCCAGGGCGATTGGGTTTGTGGATGGTGATTAAATTTTGGTGTTCAGATCTAAGAGATCTGTTTGGGGTGTATGGCGGAAGGATGTTTGCTAGGGCTGGGCATTTTTCAGGGTAGAATATTAATTTGTGAGCAGTGGTTAGTTGGAGGTAGTCTAGGTAGTTAGGAGTTCTAGCCAGTTCAGAGTTTGCAGGAAAGACAATGGTGAGAAGAGGTTTTAGATTTGGTAGCAAATTTAGAGATTTTATTATAGCAGATTTGAGTTTAGTGGAGATGGAAGAAGACAGGTTAGTAAGGAGAGGGCTCCATATAGTAGAGATGGTAGAAGATAGGTAGTTGCTAAGGAATGTCTAGCGGAGTTGGAGAGAAAGCAGTTGTTCTTATAGAGCATACCTAGCTTTTGGTGGGTTTTCTTTATGTTTTGTTGTATGTGGCTATCAAATTTGAGGTGCTGCCTATAGTGATGCCAAGGAGTTTTGCAGATGGGACCACCTCTATGGTTGACTTTGTTTGGCTTATGATTTTGAATGCTGTTTTATCAAATGTGCAAGCCCTGGAGGGAGCGGAGAGAAGAATTTTGGATTTATTAGAGTTTAGAGAGAGATGATTTTGGTGCATCCAGTTCTCAGTAGTGGAAAAAGCTATTTGGGTTTTTGTCAGTAGTTCGGGAATGTTGGAGGTGGCGCAGACTAAGGTAGAATCATCTGCGTATTGGATGACTGTTGTGTCTGGGATGGCAGAGTGAAGGTTATTTATTAAGATGTTGAAAGCATGGGTCCAAGGATGGACCCTGGGGAACACCAGTGGGTGTAGGTAAGAAGGAGGAGGTAGAGTTGTTCCATTTGACAGCTTGGGATCTATCTGATAAGTAGCTAGAGAACCAGGATAGAGTATCAGGAGAGATGAAGGTTTGATAGATGAAAGCGAAGGTGTTTGTGAGAGATGGTGTCAAAGGCTTTAGACAGATCTAGCAGTACAGTGGAAACTAGTAACCCAGAATCCCTGGCTTGGTTGACTGTTTCTAAGAAGGATAGTAAGGCAGTAATAGTGCTGTGTCCAGGGCGGAAACCATGTTGGGTGGGTGTTAGGAGGTGGTTATGGATTAAGAAAGGCATGAGTTGGTGGTGGACGATTTCTAGGATTTTGATAAAGGTGAGAGTAGGGCAATTGGGCGAAAGTTGGAGATATTTGTGTTTTTGCCTCCTTTATGAAGAGGGAGAATGTAGGCTGATCTCCAAAGCATAGGAACATATGACTCTTTTATAGATCTATTAATTAAGATGCTGATAGGGAGAGCAATACCTTCGGCAGCACATAAAATATAACCCCTAATGTACATGACATGTGTAGCACTCTGATATATCACTGGCTTGTTACCAGATATGATGACACTATTTAAGGCATACAGCACATATGTACCACTTCATGCACGCCATATGTACAAACGTTGACAGTGGTGTGGCTGACAGCACATACACAGGGCCAGTATAAACATGCTGCTGTGACAACCTTGTATATTTTCCATTGTAATGGTGTTTGTTGCAATATATGTCCTATGTGGGATATGAAGTCAGTAACTGTCACAGCCATCACCATCTACAGACTGCAATCCTCACACTACCGTCTGCATTCCACAGAGGGATGCACTGTGGATAACACATGAAACAATAGGCACAACACTGTCCAGTCTGCAGATGTCCCTGTAGATGGGGATTCCTCATATACATGGAACTGACATGGCAGGTATTACTACATGTATGACAGGCACATCCAGACAAACACTATTAAACCAACATTACTCCAAATGCAATATAGCAGCACTTACAGTCTGTAGTCAGGTCAGGCACATCCCCCTCCTGTTTGTTGGCCTGTTTCCACAGTGTATATTGTTGTAGGTTAATCCCCAATCCAGCTGGGATGCTGTTTTCCAAACAACAGATCTAGTTCCTGCTCACAGTGACTGAAAAGGCCCACCACCACCATGAGGTTCCGAGGTATTGGAATGTGTTTCCATGCAATTGGCTATGGGATTGTTACCACAGCTGTTCCACATGCAATCAGCTAGGAGTGGGCTGCAATTCGTGCAGAGACCATCAGCTGATTATGAGCATCACATAAAATACACATGCTGCTGCCTAAACAAGGCAGGTGTGGGTCCCCACATCCACCAGAGAGGGAATGGGGGAGGCAGACAGAGGCACATACATGTCAGGGAGGGGTGGGAGTGTAAAATTGAAGCATGTTCATGACGCACACATACCAGCACAGGGTATCAAACCCCACACAACTACGTAGTGCTATCACAGTTCGATGCAGTTATTGGACACACCACATGGGTTACCTGATGTGGAGCACTCAGAACATATATGTGAGGGTGAGTGACATCTGCAACAGGGACACAGAAGATATATGGTAGGTATCGTACACGTGCCTGTCTGCATGTACGGGTGCCAGCATCAACACAGGCACACTCACACAGGAACACACACACACTGACACACTTGGCAGGGCCAGGAGTGCAACTCATCACTAGTGGGATTGCCACAACACATCAATGTGCAGGTATCACATGCACCACACGGGTCATACGGAGGCTGTATGGACAAAGGGTACGAGGAGATGTCACACATCAGACAACATGCTTCAGTATGCCCTGGGGGGTTGTAGTGAGTGTGGATGTAGGCATATGCACCATACAACACACACACACGAACACACAGGGTGCCAGTTCTGACATGCATGGGTGCATCTCTACAGGGGTGTGTGGCGGTCAACTGTGCCAGCAGGCTGTACAACGGTAGACGATGGGTATACATTGGCATCAGGCCACATGACAATGGTCTGCATTGTGGCTCAGGCCTGTAGTTACTGCATTTGCCCACACAGGTGGGTACTGCATCCTCCATCCAGTCACCTGGGTGACTACTGTGTGTGGCCAATGCTGTACACCACATGCTATGTATGTGTTCCTTAGTCCATGACATGGATGGTGTCTGGGATGTGCACACCTCCCACATGCATGTACAGTGACACGTGGAACTGTACCTGGGTTGTCTGGCCCATGTTGTGAACACAGATTATCGGATGTGCCAGTCTTGCCCACCTGTTTACAGGTTTACCCTTCACCTACATTGATGGCATGCCAACAGCATTCCCTGATGTCAGTGTTATCTGCCCATACAGGAAGAGGTGAACTGTCTGCATGTATGTGCATATTGGAAAGATGGGCAGGGTGACATGCCCTCTGTAGCCCACTGCTATTACTGCATAGCTACTATCAGTGACCAATATGCAGTGTACTACCCATGTATTGGCTGCTGCCTAGGTATGTGTGTTCATATGACACATGGGCTGAGTGTGTGCTCTGGGTAATAGTGGGGTTGCTAACTTGGATTGTCTGGCCTTGATGTCACATGTATGGGTATGGCTTTGCACCCCAGCCTCCCAACTAATTTACATCTGTTATCCCTGTATGGTTGACATTGTGATATATAGTAGGGCCACCATAAAATAAATTAGCAAAACCCCCTCCACAATGCCCACAGTTGACGCACACTCACCTCTACACAGGATACGGGTTGCAAACACATGCACACACAGATTCTCACACACACACACACACACACACACACAGTTGCCAGGTGAGGGGTTAGAACACCTACCTCACTACTCTATCACACTACAGCAGTACGCAGTTATAAGGCGCGCTGCAGAGATTACTGGTCTATGATTTCCCCAGAGGTGTATTTCTAGGTGAGTGACAGCAGCAGCCTTGCCAAAGTCAAGTTTGTGTATTGTACGGGGTGAGAGTGACCTAAAAACATTGCTCCCTACTCAGTCAGACACACACACATTCACACATTTGCAAAGTCTGGGGTTAGAATACCTACCTATTTTATCACACTACGGCAGCACACAGTTACAAGATGAGCTATGGAAATTACTGGGCTATGATTTCCCCAGAGGTGCATTTCTAGGCGAGTGACATCTGCAGCCTTGCCAATGTTGTGTATATGAACTGTACTGAGTGTGAGTAGCCTAGAAAGCATTTCTCTCTACACAGCCAGAGACCGAGACACGCACACATACACGCACTCACACAGTTGCCAAGTCTGGGGTTAGGAGTACTACCTAACTAGTTTAGCAGTACACGGTTATGGGACGCACCATGGGGATTACTGAGATACAGCTCCCCCAAAGGTGTAATTCACATTGGATGACCTCAGCAGGCTTGTCCTACTACTGCTATGGGGAGGGCAGTGTGTGTATGGGCCATACCCCATTCATGTGGGGGTTGACTTGCCACATGCGGGCACACACGGGATCATATGTCACAGGTGCGTGTATACAGCTACTAGACGGCTGCTTCCTTGTACAGTCTGGCACATATGCCACATAGTCTGTCATGCTGACAGGTACTGGTGGCTAGTATCCGCAGTGGGTTACATCCGCACCTCATGGCTCCTTGTCACAGTCACCCTCTTCCTCACATCTATGCCTGTGTGCCTGTGGCGTATTACAGTGTGTTGTCCTTACATATTTGCCTGCATTCCTATCCAGTGTGTGTGCAAGGCAGGAGTGGTGCATACTGACATGTGTTCACACTGAGAACTGCAACTTCCAGATATGTCTGGACCACTGGTGTTTGCAGACATGGCCTTCATGTGTTGAAGTGTGTGAGCATGCCCAGTATGGCCAGTGTTGCATGTGTGGATCACGTCCAGGTCATTTGTACTGTGGTGCTAACCTTTAGTTGTACACGAACAGATAGCATGCTGTGTCTGCAGGGTATCCATCAGTCATTTGCCACTGACTGTTGCTACATGTCTGCATAGCGGGGGGGGGGGCACCTGACTGTTTCTACTGTTCTACACAGGACTGGGGGGGGCACATCTGACTGTTATTCTATGTGTACGTTGGATGGGGGGGGGGTCGCACCTGACACTTGTACACATTTGCTAGGACTGTACTGGTAAGTAGAGTACTCCATTTCAGTCTGTCGTCTTACCTATCCTCCTGGCTATGGCTTACCAGTGCAGTACAGATCCTAGCTTTGTTTACCAACATATTAGTGTCCGACTTCCTAGCCTTCACAACTTGCACCCGACTGCCTGGCCTGCTGCGGTCTGTCTATGTAGGCCTGGGGGTGGGGTTAACCATAGGGCACATTCGGAGGCCATAGTACACCACTGTCTTCACCTGTCCTGCTGGCCGGGACTGTTACTGGGTATGTGATCCTTCCTGACTGGTATGTGTGGCTGTTATGGACATCCCTGTCACTCAGGCCATTTCCTGCAGTGGGTTTTGTCACCCTGTGCAGTACTGGCTACTAAGGTGACTAGTATGTGTTACAGATCTCATGCTGTCACTATGGGTGTCTACTCTCTGCTGCCTTGACATCCGGCCACCTAATTGCCTTGCATGTTCACATCCATTCTATAGCTACAGGTAAAAACACATTCTACTCAATTTGACAACTGGTAGGTTGATTGACTTACCTTGAGGGTGTGCCAGACTAGCGGATGGTGCTGGAGGGATGCCTATGTCGGATGCACATAGTATACTCCCTATACATGGTTAGGCACAGGTAGTGTCATGTTTGGCATCCCTTTTACTGTCTGTGTGAGTCAGAGAGAGGTGTCATTCCTTTGGGGCCCTACTGTGTCAGTGCATATGCTATGCATTACCTCTTTGCCAAAGCCAGGGCATACTGGGCACTCTCCCTTCTGCCTACTGGAGCAGGCTCAGATTGTTCCTCCTCCAAGTCACTCTGTACCTGCACAGGCCTTGGCATTGGTGGGGGACTGTGTGGCCCTGCCCCATGCTGTTCCAGCTGCAGCTGTTTCCGCAAAATCATATTGTGTAGCATAGCATATACCATTACTATTTGGGTACATGTAGCTGGTGAATACTGCAGGGCTCCACCGGATGTATCCACACACCGAAACAGTGACCAGAGCATCCCAAACACACGCTCTATTATATGTCTGGCCTGTGCGTGTGCATCATTATGGCATTGCTGTTCAGGTGTGTGTGCATTTCTGATGGGTGTCATCAGCCACGGCTCCAGTGGGTACCCAGCATCCCCCACTAGGTGACCGTAGGGGATGTCCACTTCGGCAAATCTGTGATACAGCTGCGTCAGTCGCCATATGTGTGAATCGTCATAGCTTCCAGGGCAGCCAGCACACACATTCAGTATAATGCCCTGGGCATCACATATGACCTGGCAGTTGATGAAGGGGATGCCCCTGCGGTTGATGTAGGCCCTACCCTGCTAACCGGATGGTGCTTTGATGCATACGTGCGTGCAGTCTATAGCACCCACTACCCCAGGGTAGTTAGCTATTTGGTGGAAGAGACACATATTGCGGGTCACCACCTCACGTGTGTTGAGGAAATATACGTGCTCACTGGCATGTGCTGACATGGCATCCAGGAATTGGTGGAATACTCTGGATGCTGATGCCTCTGAGATGCTCATGTTATCCCCAGTTGCCGTTTGGGAGGTCCCCGTGGCAAGTATACCTAGGCCTACACATACCTTAGTATCCACTGGGATAGGTTCCCCTCGGCTAGTGTGGTGTGTCAGGTGTGGCCTACATAGCTCGACGATTTGGTGTAGGAGGTCTCTGTCCACCCTATAGCGCTCCACTATCTCCAGTTCATGTAGCCCCTGGGTCTGTACACTCTTCTCAGTCTCCTCACTGTGGGTTGTTCGGCAGCAATGGCACCATCACCACCCTCAGCCTTTTGCACATTTTGTTCTATGTTGCCTGCTGCAGCCCTTCTCATTTTGTAGGTTTGGTTTTAAAATTTCCCTGCTTGTATAAACTGGTGGTTTAGAGTGTGGAAAACACCAGGATGTTTGCTTGGTTTATAGTGGCGTTCTGGGCTGGGCTGCTTCCTGTGTGATTAGCTGATTCTGATACATTTCACCTGGCAGCTCAACTAGGTCTCCTTGATTACCTTCCTACTGCTGCTTTCCTTTCCCATTGCCTCCCTGTTTAGGCCAGTGTGCGCGCCGCGTGAACTGAGTGCTCAAATGTGCAAGGAGCCGCTTCTTCCTGGTTTAACTTCCTTTTTCTTCCTGTAAAATGAGGTGCGCAGTGTGCACATCTGCTTACACTTTGTACCAAGTGCTAGGCAGGTTTAGACATACCCCTGGCTTACCTGTGCTAACCTACTAGCAATCTTGAGCCACAGGCCTCCAATTCACTTATAGTATGCCTGACACCCCCCCTCCCATGATGTCACCTATATCCTAGTCTTGCACCCAGCTATTTATACTCTTACACTCTTGGGACCTGCCTCACACCCTGGGGAAATCTGGGATTCACTAACCTTTCCCTCATTTGCATTGGATTGCCTACTAATGCATAGTTACATGTCTCACACTGAGCCTCCCCCCTTAGCAACCACTACTCACTGGCCAAGTTGTCTTTTGCCTGCCATTGACTTACATGGCAGAATACTGATTTTTGTTAGAATGCTCATTTTCTGTTTATTTTATTATTTCCCCCTGATCCCATTTGTGCCCAGCTACCCTATGCTTACATAGCAGAGATCGGCGAAAAAAAATTTAAAGTTGTTTTATTTATTTTTTAAACAATTTGCTATGTCAATGGCCTTCTACTTGCCCATTGGCATGCTTCCTCGATAATATGCAGCCTTTATTTGGAGCTGTCATAGCTCTGTTTTGGAATTTGCAGAAATGTACTTGGTTAGTAACCGAGTAGATTTCTGCAGATTGCACTTGTCTTGCACGGACTATTGCAAGCTTCCTGGATTGCAATAACACCTCATTTGCCTGGCTTTCTCCAGCAAATGAGGTGATTTGCATACCAGGGCTTAGTCCGTGCAAGATTAGTGCTGGAACTCTCATGCACACCCCTGCCAGCTGTTCCTGGATTGCACGGCAGACATATTGCCTGCGTGAGCTACTGCATTCATCTTGCACTCCGTGCAGGCTTTTGAGAATCTGGGGGAGTATGTACATGTAAATACAAAATCCATATGAGTAATACGCAGAGTGGGCTATGTATATATGTTTGCACCACATTACAATCTCTGCAAGGATACATTCCTAAAACTATCAACAGGAAATGAATACGGGATCCCTACAAAATCCCTCATAAAAATAGTTTTAGGTTTTTTCCTTTTACTACTAGATTTGCTATATATTGAAGTTATTTGCTTTTTAAAAGCACAGGTAGTTAAGTCTTTGTGAGAGAAATTTAGAATGTTTTTCTTCTTAATTTACATTTTTTTAATAATGTGATCTTTGATAAAGTGACAAATCCCTTGCAACTCACTTTGCTTAAGCTACAGATCCTAGACTTCAGGAAACCACAGTCAGGCAAAAAGTCCCCCCACTACCACTATAGTATGGCTGAACCATTCCCAACTCCCTCAACTTCTCCACTGTCAGGATTTGCTACTCAAAACTGAGTTGACTGTGTCATGACCTTCATCACTCTGCATCAGAGAGCTAGCAATGAAAAGTACTTTGTGCAGAAAAAAGTGTGTGTGTGTGTGTGTGTGTGTGTGTGTGTGTGTGTGTGTGTGTGTGTGTGTGTGTGTGTGTGTGTGTGTGAGTGACAAAGAGAAAAAGAGAGCTCATGTGCAGACACAAATTATTTAGCACCCCATTACTCAGTCATGAATTTACTGCCAGAACACAATCCATCACCAAACTCAGCTCCACCAATTCAGACACAAAATACAACATGCAAACCCACTCTAAACAAAATCAAAACCTCAAAACAATCCCCTGAAACCAAATCAGCAGTAATTAAATTTTAAAAAAGTAAAATAAATACCTCTTACTGGAAAATAACCTGCAAGTTGGACGCAGAGATGAAAATTACACTTGGTACTTTCAGGTTAGACTAAACAGAAAGAAACCTGAACACTATATTTTAAAATTACAAAACTACCAAAACATCTAAGAAGAGAAAACAAGAACTACATCAGAACTGCAGCAGAAAACCATTTACAATAATTCCTATTCATAAAAAAACTATGTAACAAGTGTAAGGCCATGTTCAACAGACAACTTACACAACTACCATAACCCCCTTAAAACTGAAAGAGAAGCAATGCAAAGGGAAAAATGGACAGATGGAATATAAGGGGTTGCTTTCTAACATGAAATTCCGACAAGGAAAGCACACACCAGCCATACAAAAGCCATATAAAAAGCCAGACAGAAGCCAGTAAGATCCACAACTGATTTACTGACTGAGCGCTTTCGTGTCACAATAGAAACTTCATCAGGATACCATTGTAACAAAAACCTCACCTTTTATACATAGTCTTAATCACATAAAATGTATTCCAAAAAATAGAGCGAAAGGCACCAAACCAAACTAGTAAATAGAAAATAGGTACCAATCCACGATGAAACAATAAAGCCACAGATCAAAATACGGGTGAGGCACTTTAAGGAACACAATAGGCACTGCAAACTCGCACAAATAAAAGAACAAGCACATAAACGTATCCACAGTTTGCGTTTTTCCAACACTTCTTCTGATGTGGGCTAGATTAAAAACAAGCTAATTTAAGTACATCAGACAATGACATCATTAACAAACAAACCAATCATTTTTGTAATGAGGTACATGAATATTCATACTATTAAAACCCATACAAGGGCTGACTTACAGATAAATATATAAAAACACATAAATAAATACTTTCAACAACTAAATAGATGAATACTTAATATGTTGAGTAAATGTATGATTCTTCATGAAACTTGTAAAATAAATAATTAAAAACCAACTTGTAATTATAAAAACCTTAAAAGCAAGGTTAATATATATATATAAAAAAAAAATCATAGACTTCCCTCTACTGGTCATTGAGATAATTACAACAAAATAGAATAAAAAAACAATGACTTATGCACTTCACAATAAAATGTATAATAAATAACTACGAAAAAGACTGTATCTAGCAAAATAACTTCCCTAACATATATAGGTTCATAGGTTCATACTAGGCTATCTGCCCGAGGGCATTTACAACCCTAGCCCATCGTTTTGTGGCTTACGCCACCCCTTTAGTATGGGGAACTATACCCATTATTTTGCTGTGCCTCTGTCGAGCAGTGACACTGAGGTAATCCCTGGGGTATATCTGCGATCTCCCATCCATTGGTCAAGATTTCTCTTGAACAAGGCCAGCGAGGTGCTCTGCCTCACATGTACCGGGATTTTGTTCCACAGCATAGGGAGTCTTTGGGTGATGAATCTATCCCTCCAGCACGTCCTATTAATAGCCGTGTCGAGGTTTAAGTCTCCCGCCCTTGTGGCTCTGATGGATCTAGATTTTTTGAGGTGAAGCATATTCATCAAATCTGGGTTTGACATGGCCTTGTATGTCAGGCAAAGGTCACCTCTGAGCATGCGGTAAGCGACTGAATAGAGCTGGAGTTCTTTCAGTCGGGCAGCATAGGACAGATTTTTGAGACCCTTTATCCTTTTGGTGAGGAACTTTTGTGGCCTCTCCAGCTGCTGCAAGTGTCGGGTCAGATACATTCCGAATGGGGCATTGTACTCAATCATTGGTCTGATGAGTGATGAGTAAAGGGAGACTATGACCTCCCTTGATCTAGATGAGAATCCCTTCATGATAAGGTGGGCAATGTAGAAGGTCTTCCTAACTACTTTAGCTACATGGGTGTCGAATGACAGACTACTATCAACCTGGGTGATAACTTCTTCTGTGCTCAGTGGATTGCCACCTATTTGGTAGCTAGGGGTAGCCTTGTTTTTCCCGAAGGGTATGACTATGCATTTTTTGGCATTTAACTTTAGGCCATGGCTCTGGCACCAGTTATCCGTTTCTGTGAGACCCTTCTGAAGGATATCTGTGTCAGATGTGTTTTCTACTATGGCACCCAGTTTGCAGTCATCTGCAAACTTTGTCAGCCATAACCCTCCTGTGTTTGCTTGTACTTCAGAAAAGTAGATGCCAAACAAGAGTGGGCCCAGGACTGAGCCCTGTGGGACACCACTTGTGACAGGCTTTGAGTCTGACATGGCGCCAGCAACTCTGACCCTGTGGGTTCTGTCACTCAGCCAGTTTGCAACCCATCTTGTGATGTATGGGTTAACATTTAAGCTGATGAGTTTTTCAATGATACCCGAGTGGGGTATTGTATCGAAGGCCTTAGCCAGATCGAGGTAGGCTGTATGGACTGCCTTTCCTCATCAATGGCTTTGGTGACTGTTTCAAAAAGTCAACCAAGTTTAAAAGGCATGATCTGCCTTTGACAAAGCCAAACTGGGTTGGATCCAAAGTCTGCAAATTCCCTATGTCTTTATTTATGAGGTCCATTATGATCCTCTCCATGGCTTTGCAGATAAGGCTTGTCAAGCTAATGGGCCGGTAATTTCCAGGGTCGGTGGAGGCACCGCCTTTGTGAAGTGGGACCACAGTTGCAGTGTGCCACTCCTGGGCGTATCCAGAGGTAAGACTTTGATTAAACAGCTGTCCTAGCTGTGGGTTTAATTCCTCATTGAGTTCGTGGAGCACACAGCCGGGGACACCATCAGGTCCCATGGATGCTGTGTTTTTTGCTTTGGAAAGAGCAGTTCTCACTTGGGCGCTGGAGATGTTTGGGGGGCTGCAATCGTTTGGTATAGATATCTCTCCTTTTGGGGGGGAGGGAAATAAATTCCCACTGCCAGTCTCAAACCCAGGACCTTGGTAACATTAGTCTGTATGACCTACCACTAAGCCATGACTACCATATATTACAAAACATGACATATTTTAAATAAATTAATAAATAATAATTCTTAAAATTTATAAAATTGTAAATTTATAACTTGGCAGACCTTAACTTAAGTAGGACAGCTATTGAGATATGTTCATTTAATCATGGCCATGTGTTAGCTTGTAACGTCAACTGCTACCGGAGCTCCCTGTACTCTATTTTTTCTTCCCACATACCACCACGTCCATCCTTTTTTATTTTTTCCAGTACAAAAAAAAACAAGTAACGGGCTTCTGTACATTCTTGTGCTTATAAAGGGCATTGTTCTCCTTCCTATTTTGGATGTCATACATATGCTCATATATCCTTCTCTTAAGCTTCCTTTCCGTCTTCCCAATATAAAATGCTTGATACACTTGACACAAAGCTAGATATATGAGCCCAATTGAGTCACAATTTGAAAATTCTTTACTTAATAAAGTTGTATTCCTACATAGTAACGTGACTCATCAATAATCCACTCACATTGTGCACAATGACTACATTTATATGTTCCCAGTTTTTTATTACTACCCCATGTTTCCATTCCATGATTCGCTTCTAAAATATTTATTATAGAGCTGGCATTTTTGTATACAACTTTAACTCTCTCTTTAGGTAGCGTATCTAGATCAGTGAAGGCCAAAAACCTGTTCCATTCACTGTCCAGAATATTTCTAACCAAATTAGAGCTAGCATTGTATTCAATGACCAAAGCTCTCTCAAAATTCTCTTCTTTTTCTATATTTCCAACAACAATTTCTTCAATATTCTTGCCTAAAATAGGCATGAATCTTCTCCTAACTTCCATAACCTCTTGTTCAACTTTATTGAGTAAATAATCAGGGTAGTCTCTTGCCTTGAACATAGTTCTTAATAATTCTATTTCCTTTCTAAAGTCATCATTGTCAGAAGTCATCCTACTGGACCTAATATATTGCCCCTTTACAATATTCTTCTTGTAATGTGCAGGGTGACCACTATTAAAGTGTAGGAATGAATTGCAATATGGGCTTTTTCTAATTACTTTGGAATTATAAAGATTATTCCTTTTATATATTTCAACATCTAAGTATTCCAGTTTTTCTTGACTAACCTTATAAGTAAATTTCAAAAAAGTAGTACTACTGTTGATAAAATTGATAAACTTGGATAACTCATCCTCTGATGATAACCAGAGGATACAAATGTCATCCAAGAAATGCTTATATAATATCCAGGAGTGTCTATATATTGAATTTAAAACAAATTTCTCTTCTCATCTGGCTAGTACTAAATTTGCATAGGTGGGTGCACATATTGCACCCATCGTCACTCCCTTTGTTTGATGGAAATATTCACCCTTAAAAAATAAAATTATACTTTAAAACCAAGTCCATTAACTGCAAAATTAAAGTGCATTCATCATTTGTTAAGCTATTGTCTTTGTAAATCTCCTCCAATAAATCCAAACCTTGATTATGGGGTATGCTTGAAAATAAATACATAATGTCAATAGTGACAAAAGTTATTTCGTCCTTGAACTCTTCTCGTTTGAAACTTCTTGAAAAATTCCAAGAATCCCTTAAAATATTACCTCTCTTTATCCATAGTGCTTTAAGTTTAGTATCAACTAATCTGGCCAAAGGTAAAGTCTTCATACAATCGGTCTCAATGGAGGGTCAGTGCCATTCTTATGTATTTTTGGGATACCAAAGATAGTGGGGATTCTGGGTTTCTCTACCTTTAAATAATTAAAGAGTTTTTTTGATCTATCAAACCATCAATTAATAAATCTTCTAAAATCATATCTATCCTTCTGTAGGAAATATTTATCTCATTCTTGGATACACATGAATACTTGTCTGTATCCTTCAAAATCTCATTCATCTTGGCCTCATAGGTCAAATTATGCATTAAGACAATGCCCCCTCCTTTATCAGGCTCCATCACTTTTAAATATTTGTCCTAAGTTCAGCTAATATTCTAATTTCATCCTTATCTAAATTTTGTTTGCACAATTTTGTTGAAATTTTGTCTAATTTGGTTCTCAACTACACTTTCGAAATTCCTGATCTGTGGGTGCAAAGGAGGGTTAAAAACACTCTTTCTTCTTAAAACTCATGGAGTTCATATTCTGTCTTGTTCACAAGAAAAATTAATTTTCAAGTTTTTTTTTAAACAATTTAATGTCAAATAAAGTCCTGGTTAGGTCACCCTTTTTAGTAGGAATAAACTTTATACCCTTTGACAATAAACTAAAATGTTCTTTTTCTAAAGTGACATCACTAAAATTATAGATATTAAAATTGTCACTAATAAACCTAAAACAATTGTTCTCATCATGTATAATATCTTGATTTGCCAAGTCAGGGAGGGTGGTAAAATTTATCATTAATACCCCCCCCCCCGAAATTCTGATACTGCTGATATTGCTGTTCTTCTCTACTCCAAATTCTTTTGGATCTACATAAAGGAGGGTATTCAGTGAAATCATCCAAATCATAAACATGTTCCCCAATATTGACATTAGCATTATTATTAATGACTACAATTGCTTCATTAACCCTGTTTTCCCAGAACCTAAAATTAGCCTTAGGCTTAGGGTAACTATTATCATTTTTGTAGTCAGTAATGTCTCTCTCTTTTTAATTTTCCTCAAAAATCATCACATTGCTCGTCAATATCATTCCTTATGATGTCATATTTTTCTCTCTCACATGGAATAGTAAAATTAAATCTTCCTTAATGCACTCATCCAACATATCAGTCTCCCTCATTAGCTCAATTTTAATTATGTTTTCTTCAGTCATGCATTTTAACATATCTAGCCCACATCTGTTGAATATTTCAATCAATTCTTTATGGAAGGCACTTCCAACAACTACATTATCTGGAAACTTACAAATTCTTAGTCCCTTAGGAACTATGCCTTCTGAAATGCAATCCTTTAAATAATCATTCTCAATGTCAAGTCTTTTAAATTTCAAAAGCAACTTACTAAAGTGCAATAATTTATTTTTATAAGTCTCAGTTATTGCCCCAGTTTGTTAACCCTGTCTTTGAAATTTTTAGTGTAACTAACCTGGAGCCAGTCCTTTAATTCAGGCTTGTAAGGAATATGTTTATTTAAAATGGTCCTGTTGTCTTGCGCTGGTTGTATGACGCCAAAATCTACAGCGTTCAACATTGTTTCCATTTTTTATACATCCAGAGCCACTTACAAGTTCCAAACCCCTTAACAGTCTCGGTGTTTGGATAAAATCCACACTAGGGTTTGAGTCTTGTATATCCAAAGCATTCGCGTTTTCCACATGCGTCATACTTGCTGTTACTTACTGGTTCCTCCCTTGCTGGAAGCAGGCCACCAAATCAACCATAGAATGACTTAAAGGTGTAAGGAGGTTGACCAGTTGTGTCAACTGTCCAATAAGTTTCCTCGTTTGTCCTATTTCCTCCTTATTGTTCCTCCCCTCGAAATCTGCGCTCATTTCACCATCCATAGATCTAACCAACAACTTGTAATCCAAAAAAGGGAGCGAAAGGCACCAAACCAAACTAGTAAACAGAAAATAGGTACCAATCCACGATGAAACAATAAAGTCACAGATCAAAATGTGGGTGAGGCACTTTAATGAACACAATAGGCACTGCAAACTCACACAAATAAAACAAAAAGCACAAGACCGATTGTATCTGCTGAAGGGTCTATGACAAGGGTTGGGAGGGTGGCCTAATGGTTAAGGTGTTTGCCTTACAAACACAAGGTACAAGGTTTGAATCTCACAGGGGATAACTGGCTAGGCTTAAAATGGCTTGCAAGGGCAGTTAGCCTAGTACTAACCTATGAACCTATATCTTTACCCTTAGCCAAATTAGTTGATACTAAACTTAAAGCACTATGGATAAAGAGAGGTAATATTCTAAGGGATTCTTGGGATTTAAGAAGTTTCAAACAAGAAGAGTTCAAGGACGAAATAAACTTTTGTCACTATCGACATTATCGATTTATTTTCAAGCATACTCCATAATCAAGGTTTAAATTTATTAGAGGAGATTATTTACGAAGGTAATAGCTTAACAAATGATGAATGCACTTTAATTTTGCAGTTAATGGACTTGGTTTTAAAGTATAATTTTATTTTTTTTAAGGGTGAATATTTCCAAACAAAGGGAGTGGCGATGGGCGCAATATGTGCACCCACCTATGCAAATTTAGAACTAGCCAGATGGGAAGAGAAATTTGTTTTAAATTCAATATATAGACACTCCTGGATATTATATAAGCGTTTCTTGGATGACATTTGTATCCTCTGGTTATCATCAGAGGATGAGTTGTCCAATTTTATCAACAATAGTACTACTTTTTTGAAATTCACTTATAAGTGAAGTAAAAAAAATGGAATACTTAGATGCTGAAATATATAAAAAGAATAATCTTTATAATTCCAAAGTATTTAGAAAAAGCATATATTGCAATTCATTCCTACACTTTAGTAGTGGTCACCCTGCACATTACAAGAAGAATATTGTAAAGGGACAATATATTAGGTCCAGTAGGATGACTTCTGATGATGATGACTTTAGAAAGGAAATGGAATTATTAAGAACTACGTTCAAGGCAAGAGACTACCCTGATTATTTACTCAAAGTTGAACAAGAGGTTATGGAAAGTAGGAGTGGAAGATTCATGCCTATTTTAGGCAAGAATATTGATGAAACTGTTGCTGGAAATATAGAAAAAGAAGAGAATTTTGAGAGAGCTTTGGTCACTGAATACAGTGCTAGCTCTAATTTGGTTAGAAATATTCTGGACAGTGAATGGAACAGGTTTTTGGCCTTCACTGATCTAGATACGCTACCAAAGAGAGACAAAGTTGTATACAAAAATGCCAGCTCTATAATAAATATTTTAGAAGCGAATCATGGAATGGAAACATGGGGTAGTAATAAAAAAACAGGAACATATAAATGTAGTCATTGTGCACAATGTGAGTGGATTATTGAGGAGTCACGTTACTATGTAGGAATACAACTTTATTAAGTAAAGAATTTTCAAATTGTGACTCAATTGGGCTCATATATCTAGTTTTGTGTCAAGTGTATCAAGCATTTTATATTGGGAAGACGGAAAGGAAGCTTAAGAGAAGGATATATGAGCATATGTATGA
This sequence comes from Protopterus annectens, assembly GCF_019279795.1. NCBI lineage: Eukaryota > Metazoa > Chordata > Ceratodontiformes > Protopteridae > Protopterus > Protopterus annectens. The sequence continues at coordinate 723,529,396 of NC_056744.1, forward strand.
CATCCAAAATAGGAAGGAGAACAATGCCCTTTATAAGCACAAGAATGTACAGAAGCCCGTTATTTGTTTTTTTTTTGTACTGGAAAAAATAAAAAAGGATAGACGTGGTGGTATGTGGGAAGAAAAAATAGAGTATAGGGAGCTCTGGTGGCAGTTGACGTTACAAGCTAACACATGGCCAGGATTAAATGAACATATCTCAATAGCTCCCCTACTCAAATTAAGGTCTGCCAAATTATAAATTTACAATTTTATAAATTTTAAGAATTATTATTTATTAATTTATTTAAAATATGCCATGTTTTGGAATATATGTCGAAGGGAAGTTATTTTTTGCTAGATACAGTCTTTTTACGTAGTTATTTATTATACATTTTATTATGAAGTGCATAAGTAGTTGGTTTTTATTCTATTTTGTTGTAATTATCTCAATGACCAGTAGAGGGAAGTCTATGTTTTTTTTTTTTAATATTAACCTTGCTTTTAAGGTTTTTATAATTACAAGTTGCTTTTTAATTATTTATAGTACAAGTTTCATGAAGAATCAAACATCTAATCAACATATTAAGTATTCATCTATTTATTGATTCATTTAGTTTTTGAAAGTATTTATGTGTTTTTATATTTATCTGTAAGTCAACCATTGTATGAGTTTTAATAGTATGAATATTCATGTACCTCATTAAAAAAATGATTGGTTTGTTTATTAATGATGTCATTGTCTGATGTACTTAAATTAGCATGTTTTTAATCTAGCCCACATCTGAAGAAGTGTTGGAAACGAAAATGCAAACTGTGGATACGTTTATGTGCTGCTTGTTTTATTTGTGCGAGTTTGCAGTGCCTATTGTGTTCATTAAAGTGCCTCACCCGTATTTTGATCTGTGGCTTTATTGTTTCATCGTGGATTGGTACCTATTTTCTAATCACATAAAATTACATCACTTCCTTTATACAAAAAGTGAACTCATACATAAATACAAATAACTACTTAAAATTACTACATGACATCATCTTGTATAAAACACTTAAATATAAAATTCTGCTTCAAGTTTTAAAATAGAACTGATAGAAACTGCACTGTTGAGTCCTGGTGCCTCAGAGGCATTAGTTCTCATTTGCCATCTGAGTTCCTTCAGTTCTAGATATTCATTCAGGGGTTCCCGCCTCTCACCCAAAGTGACTTGCTCAATGATAGTGAACCTGAAACTGTGTCCTGGGTGCAAGCCAATATGTGCAGCTAGGGCATTTTTTGTTTTATTCCTACCAATTTCATAACAATGTTGGTAGATTCTAGTTTTCAGTGCATTGATGGTTTTTCCTATGTAAAAACATGGACACAGGGAGCACTTAGCTAAATATATGACTCCCTTACTACTGCAAGTGAACTTGTTTCATATTATATATCCACACCATAATTGGGTATATGTACCTCCGTGCCTTCAAGGATATATTTGCATTGCATGCAAAATCCACATTTTACCCCCCCCCCATCCTTGCATCCGTCTTTTTATAGTTTCCATCATATTTTTTTATGCTGGTATCTTTTTTTGTAAACAATTTAGGGAATGTTCCTACCAAATCAAGGTGTTCTGGGTTCGTACTGAATATGGGCCAATTGTGTGTTAAAATCCTTTTAATATTGTAGAACTGGTTGTTAAACCTAAATATACCTGACTTGAAGTGTTTCCCTTCATTATGTACAACGACTTCAGAGAAATAAAATGCCCATTCTCTCCCTTTGTTGTAACTTCCTTCAATATCCTATCCACAAATGTTTCTGGGTATCCTCTCTTTGTCAGCTTATTTTTTAATATATTCAACTGATGTACAAATTCATAATATTCTGATACCATTCTTGCTATCCTAACCCCTTGCCCTTTTACTAGGGATTTTCTCTGTGAGAGTGGATGGCAACTATCGATGTGCAGGAAGGTGTTGGAATATGTGGGTTTTCTGAAAATATTGGATGTAAATTGTTTGATGTTCCTATTTTTTGTAGTGTGATGCCCAAGTAATGGGTGGTATCCCATGTAATAGTACTCGTGAATTCCAGAAATTCAGTGCTCCACTCTATAAATTCCAGGAAATTATGCAATTCCCCCTCACTTCCTTTCCAGAAAACAATAATGTTGTCCAAAAAACAACTACAAAATGTCCAATAATCAGGAAATACACTTTTAAATACAATCTCCTTCTCCCAAAATGCCAAGTCAATGTTGGTGAATATGGGGGCACACACTGAAATTATGACATGTGTATCACAAACCTAGTTCCCTGATCTTACAGCACAAGTTACTTAAAGTATCAGACAACAGATCCTACCACTTATGCATGTATATACTAATAAGCTACAGAGGATATAAAAAGTGTACACACCCATTAAAATGCAAGGTTTTTGTGATATAAAAAATGAGACCACAATAAATCATTTCAAAACTTTTCCCACCTTTAATGTGACCTATGACCTGTACAATTCAATTGAAAAACAAATCTGTTGGGGGAAAAAATAAATAAAAAATATACAATAAGCTGGTTGCATAAGTGCACACGCTTAAACTAATAATTTGTTGAAGCATCTTTTGATTTAATTGCAGCATTCGGTCTTCTTGGGTGCACACCTTCCATCAATTAAAGAGACTCTGACTAACCCCAAATAAAGTTCTGCTGTCCTAGTAGGATTTTCCTGACATTTACCCAGTTGCCTGCTACAGCAAAAGCCATGGTTCGCAGAGAGCTTACAAAGCATCAAAGGGATCTTATTTTTGAAAAGCATCAGTCAGGAGAAGGGTACAAAAACATTTCCATAGCACTGGATATACCATGGAACAAAGTGAAGACCAGTCATCAAAAAGTGGAGAAAATATGGGACAACAGTGACGTTGCAAACAACTGGGAGTACCTCCAAAACTGATGAAAAGACAAGACTAAAACTGATCAGGGAGGCTTCCATACACTGAAGGAGCTGAAGGAGTGCAGGAATTTCTGGCAAGTACTGGTTGTGTACTACATGTGACAACAATCTCCTGTATTCTCCACGTCTGGACTATGGGGTAGGGTTGCAAGACGGAAGCCCTTTCTTACACAGAAAAGCATCCATGCGTGGCTAAAATTTGCAAAAACAATACATCAAGTTTCCCAAAAGCATGTGGGAAAATGTGTTATGGTCTGATAAGACCAAGGTTGAACTTTTTGGCCACAATTCCAAAAGATACGTTTGGCGCAAAAACAACACTTCACATCACCAAAAGAACACCATCCCCACGGTGAAGCATGGTGGTGACAGTATCATGCTTTGGGGTTGCTTTTCTTTAGCTGGAACTGGGGCTTTAGTCAAGGTGGAGGGAATTACGAACAGTTCCAAATACACTTCCAGCCCAAAACTTTCAGGTGTCTGCTAGAAAGCTGAAGATGAAGAGGAATTTCACCCTTCAACATGACAATGACCCCAAGCATACATCCAAATCAACAAAACAATGGTATCATCAATAGAAAATTAAAGTTCTGGAATGGCCCAGCCAGAGTCCAGACCTAAATCCAATAGAAAATCTGTGGGGGTGACCTGAAGAGGGCAGTGCACAAGAGATGCCCTCGCTATCTGACAGATTTAGAGTGCTTTTGCACTTACACCTATAAAAGTACAGTTGTTCAAGTACTTACCATAACAGTAGATGTCCTGACATAAGGGTTGTCAACTGCTGATGTCTGGCTGGGGTACCAAAGCTTTACGTTCCAGAGGTCATACATCTGATGCATGACCTCAGCTAATTTGCACTGGTGTATAAAGATGTATGTACAAACATGGATAGTCATACTATATTCACGCCACTAGCCTAAAGACACACAGGGAGAATGGACAGCTAGGAAAGCTATAGCTTGAATAGGTAAGAAAACTCCATTCCAACATAGAGTACAAGACAAAGCTAAGGGTCAGGAAAAATATGAAAGTAGAAGTAAGGTAGACAAGAGGGGATGGAATACTGCAGCAGTGATCAGTAGGATATCTACTGTTATGGTAAGTTCTTATACAACTGTACTATGTCCTGACTGAAATCACTGTTGCAGTATTCCTGACATACACACAACTCCCAGAACTGAAGGGGAAGTGTGGTTGACTAATGAGCAGAAGAACTGTCCATCAGTCTGGACAGGACTGACCTGGACCTGGAGAATGCTTCAATTTTCTAGTATTGGGTAAAAAGTATTGGGTAAAAGTGTGCAAAGGACCAATTGGCATCCTCCAAGACAGACTTGGAATCTACTCCTTTGTGAAAGGCCCCTGAGGAAGTCACTGCCCTAGTGATATGAGCTTTAGGGGAGGCAAGGTTTTACCACAGTGCAAATAGCAGAAAAAGAGACAGCCTTAGAAATACAAACTGCAACAGTTTGTTTGGAGACCGGCTGGCCCAGCTTAGGGCTTATACAAGATACAAACAGCTGGTAGGTCTTTCTGAAGGATTTAGTTTTGCCCATATAAAGTCTGAGCTGCCTATGAATATTCAGAGAACGTAAGATCCCCCCGTTTTGTGGATTTTGAAGTGCATAGGTGAATAGCCTGACTGAAGGACAGCTTGTTCACTACCATGGGCATAAAGGATGGATTAAGCCCTAAGAGTCACCCTGTTCTTGTGAAAAACAAGAAAAGGGGGAATTGGCCATGAGAACTTGTAACTAAAACCCTCCTAAGTGAGGTGAAAACCAATGGGAGGATACTTTGCCAAGTATAGAATTTTTGAGAAACAGATGATGCTGGTTCAAAAGGAGGCAGTGTAAGCTTTTCTAGTACAAAATTAAGATCCCAAAGATGACAGGGGTTGGTTTCCTTAGTGGGTTAAGATGCAGGACTTACCAGAGGAGAAACCTGACCTCCTCCCCTGCCATAAGTGGAGGGCTAAGAGTGAGGCAGGCATTGACAACTGAAAGGTGAGCTTTTATAGGAAAAATAGGCCAAACCTGATTGAAGTAACTCAGAGAGATATTGTAGTACAGCAGGAACTTGTGACAAAAAAGTGTCTCCTGTCTAGGTTTGAGGCACCAGTTGGAAAACCTTTTCCATTTAGCTGTGTATTAGATTTATTAGTGGTTCTCCTGGATTCTTGTAGGACTTGAATGACTTCTTCAGAGAAAAGGTGTCTTTGAGGAATAAAAATTCCATCATCCAGAGGGTCAAGCTGATATGGGTGCAGTAGCAATTCTTTTTGCCAAGTTATCAGGTCTGGTTTAAGTACTTTCCTCTAATTTCCCTTCGAGTTGAAACAGCAGGTGAAACCAATGCTGCCTCATTCAAAAAGGTGCCAATAAAAAGGCATTTGGATTCTTCCTGTTCTGCCTTGAGAAGATTTCTTGGAATAAGAAGTAGAAGACGAAAGGCATACCGGGACCTCTATGTCCACTGGAAAGAAATGGCATCTGTCCTCCATGCTGTGGAACAAGGGTCCCTGGAGCATAACCAGAGGATCTGATGGTTGGTTGCCACCGCAAACAGGCCTATCTGAGGAGTGCTCCACTAAAGGGTGATCACCTGAAAAAACTCCCTGGTCAGTGTCCATTCATGGAGGTCCACCAGGGAGCGGTTTAGGGAGTCCGCTTGCACACTGTCCTGAGAAAGGATATATATGGCTGCATGTGTGACGTCCATCTGGGTGGCCAAGTTCCATGCCTCATGTGCTAACCTGCACAGTTGGCAAGACCCACTGCCTCACTGTTTATGTACCACATGACTGTGGTGATGTCTGTGTATACTAGGAGGGCACAGGTTTTCTAAGGTGGGCAAAAGTCTGAAGAGCTTGTCAAAGAATCCTCATTTTCTTCAGACTGATATGTTCTTCAGGAACAGAGGTTGTCATTTTCCCTGCACTCTGTATGATCCTGTCCATGCCCCCCACGCTTTGTCTGAGGAATCTATGTGAACCTGGTAAAGTGGAGGAGGTGGTGTGAATGTCTGTCTTGGGTTGAGGATGACCTGTCTCTTCCACCCAAAGCAGCTCCTTTTCCAGAAAAGGGAGGGGGGAAATCAGGGTGTCCATAGGGGCAGTGCTGGGACCACACAGATTTCAGGTATCACTGCATTTTCTTCATTTGAATTCTGGCCAGGGGGAGCATATGGATGGTGGATGCCATGAACCCCAAAGTTCATAGCATCTCATTTGCTAATCAATGGGTTACAGAGCAGAGAATTTGGAAAAAATGACAAAACAGTGTACCTTCTCCTGGAAGAGGAAGGCATGCATTTTCTGTGTCTCCAGTCTGCTGTCCAAGAAAATCAGATTATGTGTAGGGACCATATGGAATTTTTTTGTAGATTATGATGAAACCCAGACTGCGGTGGTGGTGTTGCAGTAGCGTTGTCGCCTCACAGTTGGACGTTGCCCGTTCAATTCTCAGTTAGAGCGTCTTCTGTGTGGCGACATGCGTGAATGGGTGTTCCTTCGTTGAAGGTTGTGCGTTAGGCCCGGCAAGCCAGCACGTAAAACTCTATTGCCAATCATTAGCGAACCGGAGTTCTTTGTGGCGACCCTTAACCGGGAAAAGCCGAAAGACACAAACAAATTATGAGGAAACCAAGACCAGTCAGTAGTTGGAGACAGAAGTGTAGATACTAAAGAAGAATTTTGGGAAAGAGAGGCTGGATCAATACGTTGTCCAGGGAGGGGAAATTTGGATTACTTGATTGCGAAAGAAAGTGACTACTTGAGTTAGACACTTTGTGAACACTCTTACAGCAGTGGAAAGACGAAACGACAAAGCAGCAAATTGAAAATGCAAGGAGCCAGAGGAAAACCTGAGGAATCTTTTGCAAAGCTTGGGGCTGATGAAAGCCTGACGAGTGTGAAGAGACAGCATTTTGAAAGTTGGTACCTTCAAGTCTTTAGGAAAGACAGGTCTAGGATTGTTATTTTTTCCTTGGCACTACAAAAATCCTGGAGTAAAACTGTTTTCTCAAAGTCCCTTGGGACTTGGTCAATCGTGCCCAAATTCAAGATGTCTTGAATAATAGGGGGTCAAGGAATATTTGACTATGAGGAGGTTGTGGCATGCTTTTTAGAGGCAGAAAATTTTCCCAAAACATAGCATAACCGTCCATGATGGACAGAACCCACCTTCTGTGGTAATAGCTTCCCACCTGGTCAGCGAAAGCAACAGCCTTTGTGAAAGAATTGTAATGCAGCTCAGGGCAGGGGGAGGGGTGCTGCAGAGGGGGGGGTCACAGATTTTTGCTTTCAAAGGGAGGCCTCCCTGCTGGAGGCTCCCTGTGGGTTTTCCCAGAGTAACTTTTCCTAGGAGGGTTTCTGTATTACTGAGCTCTCCTAGGAATCCCTTCTAATGAAGGGGGTAGATTTAGATGGGTAGTTTCTATGACATTTAGGAACAGACAAGACCAGACTCTGTCTGCAGTCTTTCACAGTCTTACCGTGGTCTTGGAGAGTTTTTAACAGACTGCCAGCCTGAGGACCAAGCAGTAGATCTTTGTTCAAGGGACAATCAAAGTTTTGATTTGAAATCCTCAGGTATAGGCTGACTGTGAAGCCATACATTACCTGCGAAGAGCAGATCCCATGCCAGATGCCCTAGAAGATGCACCTACAGCATCGCAAATGCACTTAATGCTATTCGAGTGGCCTGGGATACTAGGCTCTGCATTTGATGCTTAGACTCTGCTGTATGGGACCAGCATAACTTTAGGGAATACAGGACAGTGATCAGGTACTTTGTCACTTAAGTCTGGTAGTTAATTGCCCTAAAACCAAGAGTAGCAGAGGTGTAAACCTTTTCCCATCTATCCACAGCCTATCTTTGTCTGTAATAGCACTGGTAGAAACTTAAGGGGCTTCTCTGAAGAGAGAGATACTGCAGAGGGGTCTGCCACTGGATTCTTGCATAAAGATTTTAGGTCATAAGGCACCTTGTAAAACCTGTCTGGCCTTCTAGGAACTGGTGGTTGATAATCAGGTACAGAAGAGGTGGACTGAAAGATATTATGGAAAGCCACAAGAACAGGAGGGACTGGAGAAGGGGCAGGGGTACCCCTCTCCAACAGGTTGTAATAACCTCTTCTGAGCAGAGATCTGAGTGGATTGCCATTCAAAGTGTTTCATCGTGTTCTGGATAGTCTCCCCAAAAGGAAGCTTCCTCAATAGGGGAATCCAGTGAGAGGGACTCCTCTTCATTGGAAGAGATTTGTCCTGCAGAATGCAGCTGAATGGAATAGTCTAAAGAATGGTCAGAATCTTAGTCTTGCTCTTCTTCAGAGGAAGAAACCAGGGTAGGTTTCTGAGTAGTCATCTGTGGTTGTGGAGACACAAAAGTGGGAGGTTTGAATGACAAAAACTTTGAACAACCCCTGTGAGAAGATTATCCACTCCTTTTCCCTAGCTGCTGGGGGAAAAGCCACATGCCTAGTCGTCTGTGTTTCCTTTTTAGGAGGGACATCCACCTGGATGAGATGCAAAGTTCTGACCCCTGTCTGACTTCTATTAGAGAGCCTGGGATCTCTTCCCTAACTAGAATTTGAGGGACACCATGAAGGCCATAGGAAATAATGAGTAGCAGTTTATTGGATGCAAAGCCTCAGAAGCCATACCAACCACAGATAAGGACTTGGTGGCGGGTAAATGAGAGGTAACCTGGAGTACTGCGGGTTCTAAAACCCCAGTGGGTATGTCACAGTCAAACATTGGACTGTGGATCCATTTGAGGCCTCTAGCTTTTGGCAGCATAGGGACATCCAAGCATGTTGAATCAGCCATATTGGATTGTGTCAAGTGTTTAAGATGTTGGCTCCCTACAGAAGGTTTAAGATTGGAAAACCTCAGCCTATGGGTTTTGGGAATGAACAACTGACAGACTGAGCAACATTTTTGATCATGTTCTGGGCCTAGGCAAAAGGGATACCTGGTATGCAAGTCTTTGTACTGAGGGAAATAAATTCCAATCCATCCGAGCTACACTCTCTAGGGACCTAAACCTTGTCACCACAATAAACAGAACATGCCAGAGGGATAGATTCCTGTCCCAGAGACTTCCCATATTCTGGAATAAACTACCTATGTCAAGCAAAGCTCCTCATTAGCACTCTTCAAGAAAAATCTTCATGATTGGATGGGAAATAGGAAATTCACCCTGGGGATCACTTCTGTGGCTCTGCTCGGCAGTGGCACAGGAAAATAATTTTCTTGGGTGGCAAAAGCCAGGGTACCTTTTTGGCTCTGCCTATATAGGCCCTATAGCCGACAGCCTAGTACCTACCTGTGAATCTGCCTAATGCAATCGCACTTACCTTTCCTAGATGACATCTCACAACTTTCATAAAAATAGTACAAGTAAAAAGGAAGGTTTCCCTATAGTTCATTATTCTGGATAAATGATCAAAACAAAGGAACAAATCGACCAAACTATCATTTTACTGGATGCCTGACCTGCATTCAAGATGGCAGAGACAGTCTGGGGATCCACGCTCATTCATACATCTTTAAAGCCCAATGCATAAGATTTGAGGTCATGCTTCGTACATATGACCTCAGGAAGGTAAAGCTTTGGTACCCCAGCAGGCATCAGCTGTGACAACCCTGATGTCAGTAATACTGCAACAGTGATTTTAGTCAGGACATCCTGCTACATTTGCTACTACTGGTTAGATTTTCTACTTGTTTGAAGTTAAGTAACTGGAAGCCTAGCACAGAATGTCCAAAGCAAAGTGTCAAATCCTGGGTAACCTCAACCTTCATAGTAAATAAACTAAAACTATAACTACATGCTAAATAAGGAAATCAAACTGTATGGTAAGAAGAGACAAATGCCTGAAGAATTAATTACACACTATAAACATTTGTTTAGCAAAGACACTATTACATTTTGGTTACAGTCTTACAAATAAATACTAAACAATCAAAATCATGCATACCAGGGTTCATGGCAGAAAAGACTATTCATACCAAGGTGCCTCAAAGATCAAATTAAGTAGCCTGAATGCTGCTCAAGCTTGATTCATAACAAATCAAAATTAGTCTTTGTACACTTTACTCACTACCTGCAGCTTTATTTTGGTTTGAGTGACAACTTGTAATATGTTACTGGATAGTACATTAAATACTAACAAGTCGGCTAAATTTACAAGCATTGAATGCACTGCTGTGAAAACAGCAGTACAGAAGTCAAAACAAATATATGGTTATCAATATGGAATTGCCTTCAAGGTGGTTAAGCCTCTATGCACCACCCACAATACAGCTATTTTAAAATTGTACTTGGAGCTTCCATACCCATGAGGAAAGAAAATACAAGAGCTAGAGGGGCTTACTCATAACATATACAAAGGTGTGTATATATATATATATATATATATATATATATATATATATATATATATATATATATATATATGTATGGGGGTCTACATTTGGTCGACAGTTTATTTGGCTGACAAAAAGTATAGGTGGGGGGCTGTGCCCCCCACACCCCCCCAACTATATATAACAACTCCACAGTCGCACAACAGTGGGGAGGGGAGCAAATCCCAGGTTTTTGCCTTGAATACTTTTTGTCAGCCAAATGAACTGTCGACTAAATGAATGTCAGTCATATGAAGTAGACCCATATTTATCTATAGATATATCTATAGATATATCTCTCATATATATATATATATATATATATATATATATATATATATATATATGGGTCTACTTTGTTTCGTTTAATCTCATTTCACTGAATGTCATTTCATCCTGACCACATTGCTGAAAACTCAAATTACTGAAAACTCATTTCACAAAACTGAACTTAGTATATATGCCACTGTGTAGAGTACTGCAAGGCAAGTAAAAGGTACATGTCCTTTTCCTCACTGCAGTGCGATCCTGAAGTTACTATACATATATATATATATATATATATATATATATATATATATATATATATATAGTTAGGGGGGTGGGGGGGATAGCTCCCCACCTTAACTGTTTTATATTGTATTTTTCCAAAAACTTCGAAACAATACATTTTAAACTATCGACATGCATAGTTACAACACCAATGACTCTCTCCAAAAGACAATATGTACTCAAAATAAGGACTATGCCCCCATCCCCCCAATGTGGGGGGGTGCCCCCACACCCCCCAACTATATATACTAACTCTACACAGTGCCATATATACCACCTGCAGTTCAGTGAAATTAATTTTCAGTAATTTGAGTTTTCAGTGATGTGGTCAGGGTGAAATGAAATTCAGTGAAATGAGATCAACGAAACAAAGTAGACCCATATATAGATATATAGACATACATACATATACACATATATATATATATATATATATATATATATATATATATATATATATATATATACACACACACACACACACACACACACACTTATACAATATAATAACCAAAGCAGTAGGTAACTCCAGAAAGATGGTTTATTAGTTAGTGACTTCATCTTTTCACTCACAATAGACTTCATCAGACTAATAATCTTTTAAAAACAAGTAAGAATGAATAAAGTTTGTTGCAAATCATATGTTCAGTTTACACCAAGCAACACACAGTCCAGCTAACAAGTACTTCACTTCCAATAGCTTAATACATTAAAAAAATATCTGAAAAATTTACATAAAATAAAATATCAAAGTTCAAGTTAATGCCAAGATTTGATCAGACCTCTGCTAGTAAGGCTAATGTCTTAAGACTACACCAGAGAATATTCGCAACATAGAATGGAAATACCACTACTTCAGTCTCCAATTTTTCAATTCTGACTTGATGCTTATAAATTCATTTAAGCCAGGGGGAACATTAGCTGCCAGCTCAAGCTATCAGAAAAGTTTCCTCCTGTCAGGCAGTAACTCAACATCTCTCCTTCATTCAGAAGTACTTACACTCCATCATATAAAATAGAAATTTCTTAAAATTTGTATATAATGTGGAATGTTTATATAATACATTACAATTATATTTACTTTTATAGCATACACGATTGTTTATCCTTTGCTCAACTTTCCTGCCCATTTTACCAACATAAAAAGCTTTACAAGAGCTGCATGCAGGAACTTAAACTATATTCTTACTATCACAACAGAAATATTCTTTAGCATCATATATTTTCCCTGTTTTCTCATCACAATAATATGGACTATTAGCAATGAACCTGCATCTGTCACAAAAACCACATGCGTATGTTCCCTTTTTTTTCTTTGTGACTCTCTCACTCCCACTGTGTTCATCCCTTTCTAATAAACTTTTTAAGTTGTCCCCCTCACCCACAGAGATGGTTGCATTACTTTTCAGAATCTTCCAATTGTTTCTTACAATGCTTTTAATACTAAACTGCCCACACTAAAGTGTATCCCCATCCACAGGGATCTATCTTGTTTACTACCATCATATGTGTGTGTGTGTATATTATATATAATGAACTCTGGTGCTGCACAACAGTGGTGAAAAGGCATAAAACCTTTAGAACTATAATTTCCAATTTTGTCAATACTTTGTGTTTAAATATTTTTGAGTTTAGATTATTTTAAGTAAACCCATATACATACACACATATGTATATTACATACACACATATACATAGATATAAATTTATATATATATATATATATATATATATATATATATATATATAGAGAGAGAGAGAGAGAGAGAGAGAGATACACTTAACTACACACATATGATATAATGTAAGTGCTCACAAAGAAAAATCACATAGCGATATGGATATGGGCAGTCTGCTGCTGAACAAGTCAGCACGATATGTTAAAGCATAGCAACAGGCATGATAGTAGTGGACTCGCACCACAGAAATCATGGCAACAAACATGCATTTGTGTAGACCACAAAAATCTAACGGGCTACTAAAGATGTCAACATGACCAACAGTAACAGCAGCAGATCACAGTAGGACTAAAACTTTTAAAAGCCACTTCTGCAACAAAAATGCCAACATTTCTGCAGTGTACCTCTCCCTCTTCATTACCCATCAGAAAAAAGTCGGGGAGATGAGGCCTTACACAGTCAGTCAACCCTCATGGCTTGTGCTGGACTCCACATTAGAGGATGCATATTCCAGCAATGCATCACAGAAGTCAATCAAGAAGCAGGGCAATCCTAAGAGGGTACAAAGAAGATTCAGCCTTTGCAGCTATGTGCAGTACATTGCTATAGGGCAGGTCACAACAACCTCCCAAAACACAGTCTCGTCAATATACTGTATTTTCTATCTGGCCTGTATGGAGTCATGTCTGAGGTCCATAACTAGACCTGTGTGTATGTATATATACCATATTTGCCTGTTGTGAAACACACACATACACAGAAATAGAAACATGTAAACAGACAACTGTATGTGTGCTCCCCCAAGTACTTCTGTGGTACATGAGCCACTGAAACAATCATTTGTACACTTCAAGATATGCTGCATTCAGCATTCTGGTATAACACCAGTAAGAAATATAAGCACTAATCCACATTTCATTGTGCATGCCTATTTACTACACAGAATTAGGATCGCACATTTGTAAGTTACTACAACATAACATCATTATACACTGCAGCCCTACTGAGTTATGTAGTAGGAATTAATTCACCAGCACAAATGGTGGAGTTGCTTTAACACTGGCTTTTTTGGAGGGGGGAGATCAGATGTAGCAATGAGGTGCATGCCACATTGCAGTCCTTAGGCATGGTAGCATACATTTTTCTGAGAGACTACAGAGACACAAGTGCTCCCTGTGTACAGCCAGGAGCCATGTTTCTTTAAGAGTTCAATGTATGTTCAGCTGGCATTCTGCTTATTATCTTACTGCTGTGTAAATCCGTACTATTAGCTTTATCATGGCTGAGAAACCAAAGAATCAATGCAAGCTGCTTAGACAGTAGCATTCCTTATATGTTATAAACATCCCGGATTACTGTCTGGATTATATTATAGATTCCTAGCTGTGGACTGCAAATCTTTGCTACTCATACTGTATAGCTTACTTGCATATGTGACGAGTACCAACATGAACAGTACTGCAGAGTAAAAGATCCATAGACACAATAATTTATGCTCTCTCTAAATCACAATGAGACTTTACACATCCATTTCTGCAAGCACTAGCCCTCACCAATGAGTACTCGTTTATGAATTATGCCCGATACTACCAGATATGGAAAGGAATGTAAATATTCACAAAATCAGGCATGCACAGCAGAACTATCAGATTCCTTCAGAGAACAGCACAGAGGTAACAGGTCAGTCATTGAGCACCCTCTCCTCTGACTAAGAAGTGGAAAACTTCAGGATCTAGTTTCCACATATATTTGTTTTAAGTGGATCTACTCAATGTGTCCACTACCCAACTGTGGTGTGAAAGAATGCAGAAGCCTGCAAGTAGAGTCATAATAGACCGTCTGGATTTTAGGCCAGCCTGGTTGTCTACAAATCTGGCATAAATAGGTCTCCATTTGCTTATGTACCATATTACACTGGTGCTGTTGGCAAAGACCTTCAGGGTTCCTGAATGCAATACTGTATTGATCCTAATCTTAGGACTGTGGGTTTTCATCATTTTCCACACATGGCTGTCCCTTTACACCATTAATGCACTCCCTAACCCTGGCCCATTGAGACTGTTGGAGTGAATTCCCCCATACCTTCCGCAAGCAACTATGGTCTGCATCCAAGTACTTATGGGGCCACATAGGGCATAATTTGCTTTTTACCTGGTAAATCCCAAAGGTGAGCGTCTGCTTGACAGTGGGATGCCCAAGAATGTTGGTGTGGCCCTCATGGAGAAAATTTAGTAGTAGAACCTGGGGAATTTATGTGGAGCTCATACAAGTACACCATAAGGATAAAAACAAAGACATAACCAGGGTCTTTAGCAACATCAGGGTTCTTGTGGCTTCTTTTTGTGCTAGGTCTACAAAGAAACCCATGCAGTGATGCAAACTGTCCTAGAATAAAGAAGAGCTTGCACAACTGAACATTCAGTACAGCACCAAAAAAGATCTTCAAGGTCTCTGGCATCAGGCCTTATTTGGATAGAGTCGGGAATAGCCCAAGATTGGTCAGGCAATGCAAATAGTAATTCAGGACCTACAGCACATCTTTCTTTGATGAGGTCTTGGGCAGTTTTCCAAGTTCAGCACAATATAGGTTTCCCTGATTCTAAACATCAGTAAACAGACTAGGTGGAGTGGAAAGACCGAAGGGCAAGGAAGAGAACTGAAATATGCTCCTACCCAGGATATCAGAAATTGTCTATACTGCTTGTTGACAGAAATAAGCAGGTATGAATTTCTGAGATCCAGAGTAAACAGTGACTTTCGCAAGAGTAACAGGAGAAATCCAGGAAGCCAACATTCTGAATTCAGTCTCCTAAGGAGTTTGTTTGGTCTGGAAAGTTTAAATGCCAGTCCTGAGGGATCATCCTCTTTTGGTATTAGGAAGAACCTGGAGTAGAATCCTTTCCTTGCTCTTCTACAGAGATCCTTCTATTGCTCTACATAGCAAAAGCTGAGAAAGGATAGGTCCAAGTGATTGACTGGAAGGGGTACTGTACTCATCCCTCATTAGACCCATTATAGAGTACAACACCCCGTTTGGTATGTACCTCACAAGATATCTGCAACTGCTGGAAAGGCCACAGAAATACTTCACTAAAAGAATCACAGGCCTAAAGCAGATGCCCTATGCTGACCGTCGAAAAAAACTCCAGCTATACTCTGTGGCATATCATCTACTCAGAGGCGATATCTGCTTAACATACAAGGCCATATCAAACCCTGAGCTGCTGGACATGCTCCACTTAAAGAAATCCCAATCTCTCAGAGCCACACGCTCCAGGGATCTAAACCTTGTCATCACAATGAACAAAATATGCTGGAAGGATAGGTTCCTGACCTAGAGACTCCCCCATACTCTGGAATGTACTATCCATACATGTCAAGCAGAGCGCCTCCTTGGCCCTCTTCAAAAGGAACCTTGACAATTAGATGGGAGATAGGAAATTCACCCAGGATATCACGTCAGTTGGCCTGCTAGACAGGGGTCCAGGGAAGTAAATATTGTGGGAAGAAATATCCTGGGAATTGTTATGGCTAAGCTTGTATAGGCCCTAGGGCCGATAGCCTATTACCCACCTATAAATCTAAGAGAAGCTCTGATTTGAGTTTTGTAAGTTGAATACACATTTCCCTTAGATGCCACTTTTCTTGGAAGTAAGAGATCTAATGCTTAAGATGTGTATTGGGAGAGCATGCTGGAAGGGACTGTGGGAAGGGGATGGAAGGGACAGTGGGAAGGGGATGGTGCACAATCTGTACTGCTTTCCTTCAGGGGACTTACTACCCCTCCTTCTACCTTTACTGTCTACCCCTGACACCTTTCCAGGCTTGTATTTTTCTCAGAGGCCTTCTTATATTTAAACTGTCCAGCCTTTTTTTTCACAGTAACTACCTTTTTTTTTTTTTTTTTTTTTTAACAAGAAATATGTTTATTAAACCTCACTTATGACACAGGCACTCATACATTTATATAAATGAAAACAATTCACACCGACACAATCACAAACCATACTGACAAACATTATACATCACTTATAATATAACCAATCATTTTCAAACATTACACAAGTCCTGCCTTCTTTTAAACTCATTCCTCCCCATATGTACTGTTCCCACAATTTCCACTTTTTCCTAGGTTGCTTGCTCCTTACCCTTTTCTAAAGATATCAATTCCAGTTAATTTATCTCGGTTACAATATTCACTACTTCTAGTATAGTTGGTTTAGATTTTCATTTTCTAGTACATGCTTTTTTGGCAGCCACCATAAATCAGACACACCAAGGCCTTACCATGTCTAGGCAATTTTGATTCTGTATCATACCTCAGAAAAAACATCTCCCTTGTCACACCGATCTGTCCACCCAATATCTCCAATAGTACATCCTGCAGGGAACCCTTAAAATCCACCAACTCATCGAACTCTCAGAAAATATGCTCCCAATTACTTCTTTCTTCCCAGTCACACCTCCATTTGCTTTCTACCAGAGGAAAAATTCTCTGGAGTCTACTTGGGGTACAAAAATAAGTATGTAAGCATTTCCAAGCAAAAATCCCAAATCAAGCTTCTGTTGCATATTTAAGAGGCATACATATACCCTCCCATTGCTTCTTTGTGAATTGCTTATCCAGTCTCTCTTCCCAATCCTTTCTAACCTACTCTGATTCTTGAAGTTATCATGCAATATTTTATATGCTCTACTAATTATTCCTTTTTTAACAGCAGCTTCTGCTTTAGATTACACTAAAAACTCTACCAGTGCTGGTCTTTCATTTAGGACCTCCGTATTTCTTTCTCTTTGCCTATACTCTGATATCAATCCTTGAGAGGGAAAGCACCCTCTAACCTGCAGTCCAAATAAATTCTTAATGTCTTCCTATTCTATCATCGTTCCCTCTCTAGTTACTTGTCCCAAATACCTTGATTTCTTTTGCCATTTTTCTCCAATAAATACCAGTCCCCTCGTGTCTATTGTCTATATCTCGAATTGCAGTTGTGCCTATTGGCAAAATCTCCTTTCTGCATTCCTGTGTTGGCTTAGTTCTTGGGGTACTTTCTGCTACTTTACAGATGTAATATTCTGTATGATTATGGTTATTCTCCTTAAAGGCCTGCATCCAAAATCCCAGTCTCCCCTTGTTTCTTGAGCTTCCCCTGTTTCATCATCATCTCTTTCCATTTTGAATTACAGTTTTCAGCTTGTGCTATGTATAGGAGCCTTATCTGTGTAGCTCTGAAATACCCCTTCAAATTGGATAATCCCAATCCTCCCTGTTCTACTGAAAGAATCAGCTCATCCCATTGTCATTTTCCCCTCCCAGATAAAGTCCTTCAGCACTTTATTAACTGCTATCCACAACTTCTCCTCTGGTTGATAAAAATATGCCTGACCTGTGTATAACACTAACAGGACTAAAAACATTTTAATTGATTGCATCTTACTATTCATATCCATATAACAAGGCTTCCATTTTCTCAGTTTTTGTATTATCTTTTGTTTATTCTCCACATATCCTTAGCTGCTACATCAGAATCATTTTAATCCATATTCCTAAATACTTCTTTTTATCATGTCCCCAAAAATATGGATATTGCTGAACCAATTCATATGTGGTTACAAATCTAACACTGCTGCCTTTGTTTTAGCTTCATTAATTTTGTATCCTGAAAAAAATTTGAAACTTGTTTTTTTTTAAATGTCCTACACTGTAATGTCTCTCTCTAGTTTTGTCAGACATAAAATATAATCTACAAACAGAGCCAGCTTTTCTTGACTACCATACCAATTATATCCCTGAATTTCTGAGTCCCTTAGTTTATTTGCCAATGGTTATAATATAATGCAAATAACAAAGGGGAAAGAGGACACCCCTGCTTGGTTCCTCTGCTCAACCACAAATTAATCAGAGAGGATCCACCCACTTTAATTTTCACCTCCGATCTCTAATACATCCTCCTAATCAACCTTATATATTTTTTCAGGAAATGCACACTTCCATTGCCCTGCTCATAAACTCCCACCTTACTCTGTCAAATGCTTTCTCTGCATCAAGACCCACCAACAACAATGGTATTTTCTTACATTACGCTTCCCTCTGGATCATCAATGTTCTGTTAATGTTGTTAAATGTTTGCCATCCCCCACAAAACCACACTGATCCATATCCATCGATTTAGGCATTACTTTTGCCATTCATTTAGTCATTATTACAAAGTGTTCATGATTACAAAGGTTTAGTAATGAAATGGGCCTGTATGAAGTTGGATCTGATGGCTCTTTACCCTCTTTAGGTATTACAGCTACCACGGTTTCTTTCAGGAGGTACTTCTCCTCCTCTTTAACAGTATTTTAACAAAAACTTCCAGATTTTTATTTTTTTTTCCCTATTAACTTCCAAACGTTTGCAGGAGTACCATCTACTCCTGGGACTTCCCTGTAGATTGGTTATATATCATTTTATATTATCTCCTCCTATCCTAACTGTTAGTAATTGAGCCTCATCTGCCTCTAACCTTAGCATATTTAATTCTTCCATAAACATTTCCATTTGTATATTTTCTTTATTTTCATATTTCTCTGCTTTATATAGACTTTCACAGAATTTCTGAAATACTTCTAGTATCTCTACAGGATGTAGTTACCTTCTTTGTTACAGGCTCCCTAAGCTTGGTGATAGTCCTTTCTACTTTCTGTTGCCCGAGTCGTCATGCTAAAAGTTCGTGCTCTAGTATTATCAAAAAACTGTTGCTTAGCAGCATTCTTTTTAAACTTATGAATACTGTCGAGGTAATCCCTTATTTTCTGCTTAGCACTCTGCAGTTGATCTTCTTCTTGATCTGTAAGATTCCTCCTATTCTGCAATACTTTAACATTTGTCAGTCCTTCTAAATAATTCTTGTTACTTCTTAACCATAGCTGCCTTTATTTTATTTCCACCCTATTTCTAAACTCCACCTTAATTTTATCCCTCTCCCTAGCTATATTTTCAGAAGTAATTTATATCCTCTCAATTAGCTCCTGAATAATCTTTACTATCCATTCCTTAAATTTCTCTCTTTTCAACAAAAAGGCTCCAGTGTCTTATTTCTATTTCACTACCTTGTGCTTTTATTTTAGTAATTACTGGCACATGATCTGAAATAGTTATTGGGTATGTATCAAGGCCTTCATTTAAATGTACATGCTCCTGTGAAATGTAAATCCCATCTAGCCTAGCCCAGTTTTTATTCATTGGGGAAATTTCACTCCAAACTCCTATTACTAAATTCTTCCATGCCAAATATTTTCATAAATGTGTTCAAAAAAGTACCCTCTGTTATACTTCTGGGCACCCCAAACACATCTTCACTGCTGCAAATCAAATTCTAGTCCCCACCTATAAGTAATATTACTTACTGAAAAATGATAATTTCTCCCAGAATTTTCTTAAGCTCCGTTACAGCAGTTTTAGATGGAATATAAATGCATGCCAGTGTAATCCTCCTCCCTTGCCAGTAGCCCCTTAGCAGTGCAAAATCTGCCATCATAATTATTCTCTTCTATCACTACTGGAGCTCCTCTTGCATTTAATATAAGTACTCCTCTTTTCCTTTGTCCCAGATATTCCACAGAATAACAATCCTGAAAACCCTTCTTTATCAATTTCACATGTTCAGTTTTTCCAACTGCATTTCCTGTAACACAGCTATTTACACTCTGCACTTTTTAATATTGTTCACTATTCTTTCTTTTTTTGTATTTATCTGTGAGATCACTGACTTTTAAAGACATTACAGAAATTATATTAAAAAGTTATTATTCCCACCTTTTATGCACAACACCTTTTTTGTTAAATGTCTAATTCCAGGATTTGTGTTACATGCATACACTGTTTGGCAGGTTCTACGTTTACATAGGCTCAAATGGATATGACACAAAACAACTACGTCACATCTTAAGTACAGTTTTGTACCTACCATAAATGTAGATGTTCGAGTGCTAATACAGCTGCAGTCATAACAGATGGGTTATCCTGCCGTCAGGCGAGTCCTCGGTCGGCCGAATTCCAAAGTCTAGGTCCAGCGTCGGTTGTTGTCGCTTCTTCCCTGACGTCAGCGCGGCAGGGGTATAAAAGAACCAGCTGACGCCATTTTCTTCAGTTTTTCTTGCCCCAGACATCAGGTGCCCCCAGAAGGAAGGCAAAACATAAACTTATGTAATAATGCAATGCAATATAATCAAAAAACAGTAGTGTGCCAGCAAATACACCATAAAAGAATACCCCAATCAGGTTGTATGAGGAGGTGTTTGTCATAAGGCCTGTCCCAAGTGGGGATGGAGGGAGGGAAACCTGGACTGCAGCTGTATTAGCACTCTAACATCTACATTTATGGTAGGTACAAAACTGTACTATGTTCATCGTGCATACAGCTGCAGTCATAACAGATGGGTACAATCCCAAAGCTAAAAAGGGGTGGCAGGCACTAAGTGGAACTAGGAGGAGCAAGGATGCCCTGCAAGACTGCTGTGGCAAAGCCCGCTCTAGATTTAGAGTATAGTGGAAGGCGATAGTGTTTGTAGAAAGTGTGCACAGAACTCCAAGTAGCTGCTTCCAAAATATCCTTGGTAGGAACCCCCCTGAGGAAAGCTGCAGAGGTAGCTGTGGCCCTTGTGGAGTGAGATCTGATGCCTGTAGGTACAGTTTTTCCATGAAATGAGTAACAAAAGCGTATGCAGTGGGCTATCCATTTTGAGATTGTCTGTTTGGAAATAGCCTTTCCTTGAGCACCTGTAGCATAGGACACAAAGAGTTGCTCTGATTTTCTGAATGGCTTTGTTCTGTCCAAATAATAACGAAGTTGTCTGTGAATGTCCAAGGAATGTAGTAGCCTTTCCCCTTTGTTTTGTGGGTTAGGATAAAAGGTAGGCAAGTGGATAGTCTGATTCAAGGCTACACTGGATACTACCTTTGACATAAAGGAAGGGTTGGTTCGTAAGGAAACTCTGTCCTGATGGAAAATGATGAAAGGTTGCACAGCCATGAGGGCTTGTAGTTCCGAAACCCTGTGTGCGGAGGTGATAGCCAGAAGGAAGGCTGTTTTCCATGACAAATATTGCAGTTCTGTTGAAGCAGCTGGCTCAAATGGAGGCAGGGTCAGTTTTTCTAAAATGAAGTTGAGGTCCCAAGCAGGTACTGGTGGTTTCCTTGGGGGTTTTATATTCTTAGCCCCTCTGAGGAACTGTCTTAAGAGAGGATGAGAGAATAAAGGAGGATCAGTGTTGTATTGTGCAGAAATGGCTGAAGCATGGATCTTGATGGAGAAGAAGGAAAATCCACTGTTTAACATCTCAGCTAGGTACTGTAATATTGGAGGTAAATTTAGTACCCAAGGATTCTGGCCCTTTTTCTGATTCCAGGCACAAAACCGTTTCCATTTGGCGGAGTAGGCTTTTCTAGTAGAAGGTCTTCTGGCCTCCAAGATGATATCCTGCACCTCCTGGGAGAGGAGAGTCTGTTGGGGAATTAAGGAACCTTCCATGCGGCTAGATTGAGGGTTTTCAGTTGACTGTGAAGAGTTTTGAAACTGTGCTGGGTCAACAGAAGAGGCACTAGAGGCAGGGTCCATGGTGGGGAATGCGTCAGGCTCTTCAGGAGTGGATACCAGTGTT
The DNA here is from genome assembly GCF_019279795.1 of Protopterus annectens. Taxonomy (NCBI): domain Eukaryota; kingdom Metazoa; phylum Chordata; order Ceratodontiformes; family Protopteridae; genus Protopterus; species Protopterus annectens. The sequence continues at coordinate 723,551,600 of NC_056744.1, forward strand.
GTCTTGGCCAGTCTGGAGCAATGAGAATCATCTTTGGCCTCTCTGCTCTGGCTTTTAATAGAACTTTGGGCAGCAGAGGAAGAGGTGGAAAGGCATAGACTGTCAATGTTGTCCAATTGAAGGAAAATGCGTCCACTTTCCAGGCCTGTGGATGATAGGTCCTTGAGCAAAATTTTTTCAGTTGGTAATTTTTGTGGGTAGCAAAGAGATCTATGTCTGGCCGTCCCCATGCCTGAATTATCTTTGCGAAAACTTGAGGATGCAACTTCCATTCGTGAGGATCTGTCATATTTCTGCTTAGGTTGTCTGCCAGCGTGTTTTCCTTCCCTGGCAGGAATTGTGCTTGAAGTTGGATTTGCAATTCCAGAGCCGTGTTCCAAAGGGACATGGCTAGTCTGCACAGGGGGTATGAATGAGTTCCTCCCTGTTTATGTACCACATCACTGTGGTGTTGTCTGTCCTTATCAATAGCTGGTCTGGATGCAGTAGGTCTTTGAAGGCCATAATAGCATTTTGTACTGCTAGCATTTCCTTTTGATTGATGTGTAGGTGCTTTTCCTTTTGGGACCATTTGCCCTGAATGCACTGATCTGACATGTGCGCCCCCCAGGCGTAGTCCGAGGCATCTGTTGTGATGATTTGATTTGCTTGAGGCATGCAGAAGGGGAGACCTGTGTTCCTTTGGCATGCTTTAGCCCACCACAGAAATTCCTTTTGAAGACATGGAATGAGTGGTATAATTGTTTCCAAACTGTGGCTGTGTTGAGACCATAAGTTTTTTAGGTACCATTGAAGTTTCCTCATATGCAGCTTTGCACATGGGATCAGCAGTATGCAAGATGCCATGAATCCCAGAGCCTGCAGGATTTTCCTTGCAGTCAGCCTGGTGAAGGTTGCCATTTTTCTGAAGTATTGAGATAGTTGCCCTTGCTTCTCTGGCGTGAGATAGGCCATCTAGGTGTTTGCATTTAAGCTGGCACCCAGGAAAATTATTGTTTGAGAGGGTATTAGTTTTGATTTCTTTTTGTTGACTGTGTATCCCATAAAGTTCAACAACTTTATTACAAACGCCAGGTGTTTCAGAAGTATGTGCTTGCTGTCCGCTTGGATCAGGCAGTCGTCCAGATATGGGTATATTTGTATCCCTTGAAGTCTGCAGAAGGCAATTACTGATGCCAGGCATTTCATGAACACTCTGGGCGCAGTAGATAAGCCAAAGGGCAATGCAGAGAATTGATAATGGGTTGAACCTGCAAGAAATCTGAGGTATCTTCTGCAATCTTGTCTGATAGGGACATGCAGGTATGCCTCCTTGAGGTCCAATGTTACCAGCCAAGACTCCTTGCCCAGCATGGGAAGAAGCTGCTGTAATGTGAGCATCTTGAATTTTGGTACGAGTACATATGTGTTTAGGATGGATAGGTCTCCAATCTTTGTCCTTCCTTGGTACCAGGAATAGTCTGGAATAAAAACCTTAACCCTGTTCTTTTGCAGATACCTCTTGAATAGCTTTCATGTCCAGGAGAGCTGAAATTTGTTTTTGTGCCTCTGCCCTTTGATTTTGTGGCAGGTTTGGCATGCCTCTCATTTTTGGAAGGGTGTGAAAGTGGAATCTGTAGCCTCTGTCTATAATGTCCAAAATCCATTTGTCTTTTGTCACAATATGCCAATTTTTTGAAAACAAAGCCAGTTTTCCACCTAAAGGTGCTGCCATTAAAGCTTTGCTTGGCATGTAGAGGGGAAAGTCATTGTGTCTGCTTTCTGAATGACTGTGATCTATCTTCTCCACCTCTTGGTGTAGGTGCTTGCCATTGTCTGGCTCAAAATGATCCTTGAGATTGCCCTCTACCACTCGGGCGCCTGTATCTACCTCTCTGAGGTCTGTCCGTGGCTGAAAAGGACCAATTTTTTGAAGGCCAGTTTCTGCTGAAACGTGGAGGTTGTACCTGTAGGAAATCTTTCATTGTTTGCATTGGTCTTGCTTTTTCCTCCATTTTCTTTAGTACCTCCTCAGCTTTAACACCAAACAATACATCTTTTTGAAGAGGTGCATCTAGTAATTTAGCTTTGACATGATCTGGTAAGGTTTGCTCTTTGAGCCAAGCAGGTCTACGTATGACAGACCCTGTAACAGCAGCTCTACATGAGGCCTCTAAAGCATCAAAACCACATTGCAAGGTATGTTTACCCACTTGCTCTGCACTATGCAACAAATCCTGCAACTCCTTTACATCTGGTTGCTCAGGTTGTGTCATTTTGCTTTTCAACTGAGATAACAAAAACTGTTGATACTTTAACATATGGAACTGACAGTTTAATGCCCTCATGGTTAAAGTGGCCGAGGTGTATACCTTTTTCCCCCACCTTTCTAAAGCTCTGGAATCTCTCTCTGAAGGTAATGGACTTTTGGCAGTAGAGGCCTTAATTCCCTTGGGACCCTGTGAAATAGTTTCTGGGTCAGCAGCATGGCTTTTGTATAGGAATTGGTGTGAATCAGGAACCCGGTAATACCTGTCAGATTTAACAGGAGCTGGAGGTAAAGAATCTGGGTTGAGGCTGGCTTCTGTATACACATCATCTAATATATCCAAGACAGGAGGGATAGCCAGAGGCCTGTGCTGTGGAAGCAAGAGAAAATCCTTGAGCCTTTTCTTGGAATCTGAGTAATCTTGACCTTCCCAGTGAAAGTGTTCCCTCAAAGTATATCCGCAAAAGAATAGTCCTCGGGGGGGGGGGTGTTAGACTGAGGGAATGGACTCCTCAGCATCAGAATCTTCAAAAGGGGAAATGAATATTCCTGTTCCTCAGAATGTTCTGAGGTAATAGAGGATTGGTCTGAGGAAGGGTAGTCTTCCTCCAATCTGGGCCTTTTGTCCGAGGGGGGTTGAGAACCCCTGATAAAAGAGTAATCAAATCCTCAGCCATTTTGAGCATCTGTTTTTTTAGGCATAGGGCCTTGAGAAGGGCTCTGTGGAGCTTGTCTTTTAGTTTTCATGGCCGCTTTAGATTTTGTGAAAGCCTTAATGGAAAAAGAGGAAGGCCTGAAGACACCTTGAGAGGTGGCAGGCCTGTCTAAACTCTGAGTTTCCCCGCCAAGAGTGGCGTCGGTATCTGTAGTCGGAGTGGGGGCTGAGGAGCCTGCGACTTCGGGCACAGAAGACACTGCTAAAGAAGCATCATCGGTACTCAGGGGCTGCGTAGGCGCCTCGCTGAGAACCGGAGCACCTGTAGCCGGCTTTAGCGTGGTGTCGGTAGAAGTCGTGGACCTCGTATGTCTGTCCTTATCTTTGCGTCTTTTACTCAAAAACTGGAGTCGGAGTATCCGACGACATAATGTAATTAAACTTTTTACCAAAAAAGTGTTGGGCGAACTACACCCGACGCTTAATAGTGCGTTTATTGAATCTAGCACAAAAACGAAAGGCCGAGACGTTGTGGTCTGGACCTAAGCAAGGAATACAGAAGGAATGGAAATCCTTATGCGGTATTTGCTTCCCACATGAAATGCAATTATTAACTTTGTCTGACATCGGTCTGAGGCAAGAAAAGTTTCAACGGGTACTTAGCTTTCAAGAAGACTTCGGCTGAAATATTTTTCGTAAATCTCAGGAGCTGGCCGACCGGCACTTGCGAACTGCTTCTGCTTCGGGCACCGCCCGGCAAGAAAGACTGAAGAAAATGGCATCGGCTGGTTCTTTTATACCCCTGCCGCACTGACGTCAGGGAAGAAGCGACGACAACAGACGCCGGACCTAGACTTTGGCCGACCGAGGACCCGCCTGATGGCAGGATAACCCATCTGTTATGACTGCAGCTGTATGCACGATGAACATCTTTGTTTTGCTGAAAGCCCTCAGTCAGAAAGAAACAAACAAACCCCCAATACTCCCTAAAACCTATTAATTTAATACTAACACAAATGATGTACATCTTCAAATACTGACGTTTTACCCACCTAATAAGAACAAATGTCCCAAACTGAGCCATACTCACAAACTTGAGTTAACCTAAAAGAAAGGTTATCCATGCTAAGAAGCATGGTGCAGCCTGTGCTTCCAAGTGCTAACTGGTTTTGTCTTATCTTTACAGCTCACTCAGCTGAGAAAACCCATGAATGCTTTCAGAAAACATTATCTCCTACCCAGTTTCTCTTTTCTTTTCTTCCCCAGCCAATCACTCTTCAGACTGTAACCAATTTCTCATTATCAGATTGTTTTCATGGAGACATGATGGCTAGATACAGAATTGCTACTAAGCATGCATTGCTAGAAAAAAACTCATAATATTCAATATTCGTTTTCAGTTACATGCTTTCTCTTAAAATGTGCTACTAAATCAACCTAAGATCCTTAATCTAGTCATTCCCCCATGCAGGAATGAGGAAAAGCATTTTTTTTTCTTTTATTATGCTCTTTTAACCAGACTTTTTAAAATACAGCAGTGCCTACATTTCCTAAAACTGAACAAGAAGACAGAAGGGAGGAAGAAAGGAAAAAGAGCAGCACCTACTTACAGTCCCCATTACAGTTAAATGACTGATTAAACTTTACTTAGGTAACTTTCTACCCTCTCTTCCTCTCCCCAAAGCATTTTTCTGAACATTAATGATGTAAAGTAGGGCACAGACTTTAGAGTCCCCCATAAGTCCAACAAATTCTGTGACAGTCAAATATTGCTGGATTTTCTTGTTCTGTCATATCACAAATGTAATTATTGCACTGTAATCCTACATTATGTTACTGGTTTTACTACCATTCAACTTCCTCTCCCAAATCCTCTCTCCACTTCATTTCCAGTGTACTCTTGATTTGTCTAGTCAACTCTTTGTCCTTTCCTTCTCTCCAACATTTTTCCATTGAAGCAGTGGAAAAGGTTTCACAGGTACAGTCTGTGGTCTTTATTGCAGAAAGAACAAGAAGCAGAATCTCCTTCCGTTTCACAGCTCACTACTTTTTGTTGGACAAACTTTTGTACTTCCTCCTTAGCATGTACTTCATCAAAATGATTTTGTCTTCCAGGGAAGAATACCTGAAAGACAGTTGGGTACAGCAGTTTTGAATCTCACACCTGCATCTCAACATTCCCTGAATAGTGGAAAGAATTTACTCCTCTTCTGCCTGGTGTACAATGAGTAATCATTCTCCACAAACACTCTGCTGTCTCCCACTTTTAGTATTTTGTCCTTCTGCCATAGTTTTGTCAGAATAAACTCCTTCTGCTGGTAGGATTGCATCTTTACTACTAAAGGTCTGAGATGGTTTCTCATAACCAGTTTTAGATACACACAATGTGCCCTTTCAACTAAACAACTACTGTGGAATACTATTCCAGTTGCTTATTTGTGCTGTCATAAAATTAATGGAGTCTGTTCCTTTCAGCTTCTCTGGTATAGCTGAAAATCTCAGGTTTTCCCTATGTGCTCAGTTCTCTAATTCTACTATTTTTTGAAACATCTCTTCCTGTGCAGTCTCATTCAGCCATCCTTTCCTTCATTTCAACCTCTTTTTGCAGCTTTATCACCTCACCTGAATATCTGTTTAAAGCTTCTTCCATTTTTCCAGCCTTTTGTTTTTTTATGTTGATATACTCCATCAGTGTTTCATTTACGTTAACCAGATCTGTGTGCAGTTGTCTTGTATCTTCCTGTAGGTTACTGGAAGCTGGAGGTTGCATTGCTTTTTGCTAAACAGCTGCAGAACTTTCCCCAGTCAGTGTTTCTTCCTCACAATTTGTTGCAGATTTTTTTCCTAGGTGCTCTGTATTTCTTTTTTTCCTGGCATCCAGGTAGTACACTTATTAGACAGTTACTGAAATTCACCCATAAACACAAAAGTCTACTGGCCTTCTCTGTTGAGTTTCTGTTCTCACACTGGGAGAGCTAGAGTTAAGCTGTTACTCAATGTGCATCCACCTTGGAAGTTCTAAACTGTTCAGCCTTTGATATTTTCTTATTAAATGGCTAACAATGATTTTTAGGGTAGTTCCAACTAAATTTTGGAAATGGAGGGTGCAACAGCTACTTATCTGACTAACCAAGTCCACTGTTTTTCCCCTTTCCTACAAATGTTTATGCTTAGACTCTTCCATTGAAATATTTACACAAAACATTTTTGCCTGAAGGGGCAGCAGACAACTGCCCATATCTGGCAGTGGCTGGTGTCCAAGCCTATCATGTCCGCATATAACAGTATCTGAAACTGTACTCCTAGCTACTAGCAGCTACTGCTTTGCAGCCATATTTAATGGCATGTTAATTTTGGACATTGTGAGATCCAAGTTTACAAACCTCGTCCACAGTGCCTCATCAAGAATATCCTCTGCCATGCTCTCTACCTCCCTCATGACACTGGCCAGATACTTTACCACAATGATCTAGCAATATTACACCCGGAATACCAGGTTAGAAATATATCCCTTTTTCAACAGTGGTCCAGTACATACCTTTCTTTATTAGGTAATACATTTGAACAAGATGCTCGTCTTAATCCTCAGACTCATCTAATGAGGAAACTGCTAGGCAGTCCACAGGACTTTCATGCAGATAACTTACAGATATACGGCATTCTTTACAAATCTGTTAGGCTTCATATGGGTGGGAGACAGGGTTGCTAGACGTCCCTATTTGGGCGGGACTGTCCCGAGATCAGCAGCCTGATCCCGAGTCCCGCACTGCCGGTTTAAATCCCGGGCAGCCTCATTTTTTTTTTTTGATTGGCCCGTATACCGGCATACGGGCCAATCAGAAATTGCTAAACACAGAGCTTCTTGTGTTTAATGCGGAACATCGCAGTTCCGCATTAAACAGAAGTAGCTCCGTGTTTAGAGATTTTTGACTGGCCCGTATACGGGCCAATCAAAAAAAACAAATCGCAAAACAGAGCTACTTATGTTTAATGTGAACTGCGATGTTCCGCATTAAACAGAAGTAGCTCCGTGTTTAGCGATTTTTGATTGGCCCGGGCCAATCAAATAAAAAATAAACACAGAGCTACTTTTGTTTAATGCGGAACTCTGATATTCCGCATTAAAGAACCTAGCATGGAAGACTTTTTTTTTTTTCTTTTTAGTCTTTACTTTGTTTGTCCCTACCTGGCCAGTCGGAAATCTGGCAACCCTGGTGGGAGGCCAAGATCAAGCTGCCTCAAATGCATTATCAAAGGCCTGCAAAATGTTTGCGGAGGGGGGGGGCAGCCATTGTCCTAGCCTCCTATAACTCTAGCAGATCTTTTCAGAGGTTAACAGACACCCTTGGATCTACATTTAAAATGTTTCTTCATTAAGTTAATCATCTATCCAAAAGTTAAGCTTCACCCCAAAGCAGACAACCTCAATACAGCAGCTCACAGTATTCCTGTAATCTGTATCACAACCTAAAAGTGAGGAAATCTACTCAATTCAAGCTAAATCTTTGAATTCAGACCTAGATGAAGAAGACTCAAATGCTGGCAATTACTTTCTCTTTGCGCAGATTTTGGGAACTGGGTGGTCTGTGGTTAACTCCGTGTCAGGGATTCACATACTCCACAATAAACTTTTACTGTCAAATTCTGAATAAAATCCTGACTATAGTCTAGGCGACTCAAGTTCGATTAGTAGTTTAGGTGTTTTAACTTTAAGCCAAGTGACACCTCCAGGTCTTTCTGTAGTTACCTCTTACAGATGTTGCTAAGCATATAATATCGCTGGTTCATATCTACATTAATAATTCCAAAACCATACTACATACAGAGTATTAAAATATTTCATCTTAAAGCTTACAGAATGGCAAACACAACAACATTATTTCACCTCTGTCTAGTGCAGGTAAAGAGATATTACTTACTCATAGAATATTTACATGGGCATAATTTTTGTGTTTTTCTAAACATCTTGGCAAACAAATAGCCCAGACAGAACTGCTTAGCCTCAAACCAAAGTTCTCAGCTGGATGAAAATACTGCTGCTTACAGCATGTGTGTAACTTGAGTGGTTGCTGAGATATTGCAAGTTTATTAAATAGGACAGTTATTGTGTTTACTGTGACTTATAAAATCCAGTTTAAGACCTAGAACCTAAACAAAGCTACCATTATAAAAATAGTTTGTGCTGAAGAGTTTGCCATTTGTGTTTCTGTAGTAACCTCTATGGTTCCAGAGATATAAAAATGAAGTGACATACTCATCATAACGTTCCATGTGAGTTAATTTCACCTTCATTCTTACTGATGGGTGTGGAGACGATCCTTGGCTTCAACTCGGCCTAATGCAAAAGCTCGAGGGCTTCAACCAGCTCGAGGCCTGCTCCCTATCCCATGATGCACTGGTGCTTCCCTCAGATCTTGTTTGCTGTCAAACTACATGCCACTCTTGATATAAAAATAACACAAGAAAAAATAGATAAAGGTCAATACAACCATGAATTAGGTGAATACTCGGTCCCCAAGAAGCTTGGATGGGGGTTGGGGGGGGGGGGACTCAAGAATGAAGGCGAGATGAACAACTCACATGAAATAAGGTGAGTACATAACATCTTTATGTGAAGTTGTTCCATCTCGCCTTTCATTCTTACTGATGGGTTAGCGTCCCAAGCACCACCTTTCTCAGGTGGCCCATGGGAGTATACTCTTCAGGACCGTGGAACCAAAGGAAACCCAGTCCCTGGAGGTCATATCTGCTTTATAATGAGTGATGAAAGTATGAGGCCTTGACCAAGTAGCTGCTGCACAAACAGTATCTATCGGTAATCTGGCAGAAAAGGCCAACAAGGTGGAAACAGCCCTAGTAGAATGGCCCTTTACCTTTTCGATGTAATGGTGCACTCACTGAACTGTAAGTGAAAGAAATACAGTCTGATAACCATTTTGATAAAGTGGTTTTCACCAAAGGTGCACCTATTTTGGAATCTGAGAAAGCAACAAAGAGCTGTTCTGTTTTCCTGAAATCTCTGGTCTTGCTCAAATAAAATCGAAGACGTCTTGTGAACATCAAGATTGTGGAGCATATACTTGATGTTACGGTCATATTTAGGGAAGAAAACAAGTAACTCTATAGACTGATTAAGATTTGCCTCTGAACATACTTTCGGTAAAAATGAGGGATTTGTCCAAAGAGAGACTATCATTATGAAATATCACATATGGAGATTTAATGGACAAGGCCTGTAACTCTGAAATCCTTCGAGCAAAAGTGATGGCCACTAGAAATATGGTTTTCCATGTCAGATACTTCAAGTCACATGAAGAAGCTGGTTCAAAAGGTGGTAGGATGATTCGAGAAAGAACAAAATGTAAATCCCACGGGGTAATCAGAGATTTAATGGGTGGTCTCAAATGTAATGTGCCTTTGAGAAATGCTTTAGAAAGTCTGTGTGGCATAATATTACAGCCTTGAATACCAAGGTTAAAGTTACATACTGCAGCTAGTTGGACTCAAATGGTTGCGCAGCTGCCCCCTCATAAAACAGTTCAGTTAAAAATTCCAAAACAGAAGATATAGGAGCAAAATAGGGATCAATGTGATTTTTCAATGCCCATATAGAGAATCTTCTCCATTTGCTAAGATATAGCTTCCTAGCGGACGATTTGTGGGAGGACATCATATATGCTGAACTGCAACCGAAATATTCTGAAATCTGGCTATATTTGGAATTGGAGCAGCCAAGCTGTCAATTTGAGGGACTGAAAAGATGGATGATGTGCCCCCGATGAGTGAATCAAGAGGTCTGGAACTGGGTCCAAGATCCAAGGTTCTTCCAATAGATGAGGCCGTAGGAATGAAAACCAAATCGGACGAGGCCAGTAGGGGCTATGAGAATTATGGTCCTTCCCAGAACACTGGCTTTCTGTAAAACTTTGGTACCAGAGAAAAGGGGGGAAATGCATAAAAGAGGCCCGGGGGCCAATCGTGTACAAGCGTATCCCTTGGGGCATCCCCCGGGTGGGGGATTAGGGCAAAGTAGCTGCTGCATTTTGTGTTTGTGGGGGTGGCAAAGAGATCACAGCAGGACTGACCCCATTTGTGGAATATCCTTTCAGCTACTTCTTTCTTCAGGGACCACTCGTGAGGCAATACAATTGCCCTGCTCAATTTGACTGCTATCACATTGGACCTCCCCGGAATGTGCGTTGCTATCAGAAAACGCTGGGTAGAGGTTGCCTACTGCCATACTCTCCGGGCCTCTTGACATAGGGGGTAAAGCTTTGGTCCCTCCTTGTTTATTGATGTACCAGACTATGGACATGTTGTCCATCTGGATTGCAATGGTCCCTATAAGGAGAGAGTCTTGAAGGTACTGCAACTCTAGAAGTACCGCTCTCATTTCTAAGACGTTGATATGCAAATTGGTCTCGTGTTCTATGTGCCTTGGGCTGTCCTTCCCTGATAATGCTCCCCCCACCCTATCAGGGAAGCGTCCGTGGTGACTGTGGCAGTTGGGGTTGGTAATACAAAAGGTCGGCCTATCGTTACCGAATGCGAAGTTAGCCACCACGGTAGGTCCTTTTTGCAGGTCTCTGGGATTATAATCTGATGAGACATTGGTAGATTTTGAAAAGACCACTGTATGAAGAAGGGCCATTGGAGTATGGGCATGTGCATTAGACCTAGTGGAATTGCAATGATTGCTGCCACCACTGTACCCAATATTTTGGGAGCTAGAGATGCCGGGGCTTTTCTTCTTAGAACTTGCTGATGAACAGCCTAGACCCTTTCTGATGGAAGTTTCACGGACACTGTGGTGATGTCTTCTGCTCATATAAACATGGTATGCTGCAATGCCGACAAGGCAGACTTTTCTAAATTTATAGTAATCCCCAGGTGACAGCAAAGATTCATTGTCATGTCCCTCGGTTGTATAATTTGTTGCCTGGTGGTGGTGGTAAGGAACCAGTCGTCTAGATATGGAAACACCTGGAATCCAAGGCATCTCAAGTGAGCCAAGGCTACTGCCATACATGTAGTGAATAATCAGGGGGCTATATTGAGACCAAAGGGCAGAGCTCGAAATTGGTAATGACTGGCTTCCAGCCAAAAGTGCAGGTGATCTCTGAATGATCTGGCCATTTTTATATGGTAGCATGAATCCTGGAGATCAACTGAGCACATCCAATTGTATTTTCTAGAAAAGAGAATATAGACTGCAACGTGACCATCCGGAACTCTTGTCTTTTTTACATATTTGTTCAGTCTGCCGAGATCCTAAAATAGGTCTCCAGTCCCGTTTCCTTTGGAACTAAAGAACCTCGAGTAAGTTCCAGATCCTCTTTGGTCTGCAGGGAACGGCTGGATGACTCCTTTCTAGCAACCTTTGGACTTCTATGGTTGCTTGTTCCCTGTGACTGGGTGGGATGTCCAGGATCTTGTTTACAGGGGGGGGGTAAGAAAGGGAATAGAGTAACCTCCAGAATGATGCTTTGTACCCAGCTGTCTTTTAAAATTTTTAGCCAGGCACAAGGTACAAAGATAAGCATCCCCCGAATGCCTCCAGAGGTGGGCAGGCGGGCCTCCTCTCAGAAGCACTGACAGAGTTCCCCAAAGAACTGATCTCCGTCACCCTGCCTCTGCAGACCCCCTCTGTCGCGTGCATGGCATTTTCCATTATTGCCCCCTCCTCTGCCTCTGGAAAGGG